>NC_025993.2:170682801-170795301 GCF_000442705.2 Elaeis guineensis | reverse complement strand
TGGATTGAGAAAAAGTAGGATATAGATCTTTCGGTTTTAGTTCTTTTTCTTTAGATTATGATACAAAAGTCATGCTGGTTGAATCTTGATACACTTTTTGGCCATGTGCGTCCTGATCTCTAGCCTTCAGATGCCCAAGTAGAAAGCAAAAGAGGAGAAAAAGAAAGGCATGAATTTCCCCCATAAGCCTGGACAAAGTATTCTTAATAAACCATGGAATTCCCTCTTTATTTGGCCGACAATACCTGGAGCCAAAGAGCCACAAAAATCTTTCATGGAATTGCTTTGAACTTATTATCCTGAGTTATGTCTCGTAATGTTTATCACAGTGCTTTCTGTGTTCTATTTTAGAGCACAAGGTAGGGTATGGAGAGTCTAAGCCCATTGCCCTGTAATTTTGTCCAGCTTAGCGCTGCTCAAAGAGACACATGAAACTTTTTAAGTTTTCAAAGTTTCAATTTCAAGTCAACAGTCAAGCCACAAGCCACTTCCAAACTTTCAAACTTTTAAATTTTTTAACAACAGCTGCGATTTCTGGACGCTTTGCAATAACATTGGAGCATTCCTCAGCTATCTGGCATAACTTCTTTCCATCTTCAATATTGTATGATGAGTCCTCGGCAAAGTTTTGATGAAAACGTTGATCTTTGAAATGATCATTGAGTTGTCCTCTAACAGAAGGCACAACTCCAACGTACTTTTCTTTTGCAAGTAGTTCAAATAACATTTGACCATAAGCAAAAACATCAACCTTCGGCCCTCTATTATAAGGTCCTTCTGCATGTATATTGATATGTTTAAATTTCATGTGAAGAGCTAATTGAATAAAAGCAATAGTTTAAAGCAATGCTGAATAAAATTAATTAAAAGAAAAAAAGACTCCTCAGTAAATTGCAATTGCATTATAGATAGGTTGGGTCAAGCTTTAGTCTACACCATTGAATGCTCAACTTGAATCTCCTTTGACTTAATTCAGGCTAGCCCACTACAAGTATTTGGCAAATTAAGCTGGAGTCATGTTGCTAACTCCTTAATTCCAACCTACCTAAAGTGTAGGTTGGGTCAAACAAGTCATGGCCGTGCATATCTATTGTGGGAGCATGCATCACCCTTTTGTTGTGTATGTGTAAACTAAAAATGAGATGTTTTCTTCAGTTGAGATTTAGAGGGGCTACTTCCCAACTTTTTCTACTCTATTTCTAGGCTAACTCCAACCGGAATCAAATCCCTACCCCTTGCGCAAGCCATGAGGAGCTATCTGGTGGTATCTATAAGAGACTTAAGAAGGGGATTTTTAACTAATTTGTTGTTTCAAGAGAGTTGTGTTTCGAGACATATGTCTTATGATAATGATAATAGATGATGTCAATGACTTTTAACTATAAAGATTATAAATAATGAGATAGCATATATGATGTCTAGGAGATTAATTCTACAAACAAGAAAGACGATGTAAGTGAAATTATTGTTTCCATGATGATTAGTGCATCCATGAAAATATGAGTGTTGGTGTGGTGCTCCTAAGTCTTGGAAGCTTATAGAAGGAGTCAGGTTTTGGCACTAAGACACTAAGATAGGTGTGGTCTTAATGCTAGGACAGAAGTGGTCCTGGGGTGGAGATGGTGCGTAGCTTTCTACGGGCTTGAGGTTCAGGCGATGAGGACTTCGAGGGGCTCCATTAGGGCTCCGGATATCTAAGGATACAAAGTGGAGCAATGAAGCAGAGCCAAGATTGAAGCTGGCGAAGGAAAAAATAGATTCAGGGTGTTAGTTGGTTTAGACTAAGATTGGGTCGACTAAGTCGCAGGTGGTCAACCCAGTTTTAGTTTGGATCGACTATGTCTTAAAAAAATATAAGACAATTTTGAAAAGCTGTGGCACGATACGCAAGTTAGTCGACTTAGTGCCAGACTGAGTCGACTCAGTGTCGTAGGCAGAGCAACCTCTTCTCTCTTTCTCTAGTGTTGCGGTCCTATTTCTTGAAGAAACCCTAGAGAATGGGGGCGCCTCCCTTAAGCCCAAGAAGGGAGGCACCCCATCACAGATCCAAATAGTGGATCGATGTTCGCTGCCTTTAGAGAGTCTGGGTCTATTGCAGATCTTCTTAAATACACGCAAAAGATCCAAAAGTTTTTGACAAGTGCAATCAGGATTTTTTTAACAATTGGTATCAGAGCCTGGTGGAGCATGAAAGCGAAGAAGTTATACAAGATAAAATCAAAAATCTGCACACTTATTCCACGGTATGTCTCATATCTGTTTTTATTTTTTGCTGTGGTTTGGCCAATCGGGAGCAGCAGGTTAAAGGTGGAGGCTGACAGGATTGATGGGAAGGGATGTTTCTTGGGATGGAAAGTTTGGGTGCATGATTTGCTGATCCAATTTTGGTTGGAGGGGGTCTTGGTGGAAAAATCGAGGTGTATGGCGGTTAGGCGATAGGATCTCTGGGGAGAAGGATAGCATAGGGGCATTTTGGTAGATGAGAAGATGAAGAAGCGACTGCAGTCTTCGGGTGTAGGAAGGTGGGGAAGTAGTCAGAGATGCATTTAGTGGTTCGACCAGAGCAAGAGTCTGTGAAGCTTTGAGGAGGATGGAGATAGCTGATCCATAGAGTGTCGCAGTGGGTTTAAGAGGAGGAGGTCCTCTGTGGTTTCGGAGGTATCCAAAATGGAAGTAGCGATGGTGGAGGTCTAGCAAGATAGGATTGGACAGTTGATCTTGGATCAGATTTATCTTCTGCAGGAGCATCAGGAGGAGCCACAATTCAGGTGAAGCATCGGCCAGAGGTACCTCCACGAATGGAAGATATTTTAACATAAGTTCAGAGCCAAGGGGCGTAGGGATAGGTTCTTTATTCCAGCATCAGTGGCGGTGATGCATTGCATGGATCTATGTGAGGTTGCAGACACCATGGATCAAGGTTCTGGGAAGACCATATCAGATGGGTTATTTGCAGTAAGAGATGATCTGGATACCTATGAGATGGTGACGAGCCTCGAGTAAGAAAGATTGGTCTGAGCGTCGGATGAGGTTTGAGCTGCAGTTCCTCCAGGAAAAGCTGAAGCGATGGTTGGTGTAGGGGCAGAAGAAGATAATGGCTATAGTAGAATTTTTAGGGTTCAATCACTGAAGGTGAAGAGTTGGATGATCTCGTAGATTTCGAAGGAATCTGCAGGGTACGATGTATTTGAGATGACTTTGGAGGGGTCCGTGGAGTGCAGAGGATCCGAAGCAGCAGCGACGAGGATCGAGGTGCTTGCGATAGGTCCAGCAGTACACCGTTGGGTGGTTTACCTCGAATGATTCGGTTACAGAGTCGTCTTCTACGGCATCAGATGGACTTCAGATTTAGGTAGAGCATCAGGCAGTGGTGGCTTCACAGATGGAGAGGGATTTGGCATGAGTTTAGAGTGGCTTTGTTCTGAGGAGACTGTCAAGATATGTAATGAGTGTCGATTCAGGAATGCTGCGATTTCTCCATGAAAGTCTAGGACAGATGATGTGGCTGCTTAGCATAAGGGAGTACAATTTTCATGATGATGCAGAGGAGCGAGCCAGGGTCTTCAGTTATGGAGGCGGTCATCTCAAAGGGTCTCCAAGAGCATGTAGAAGCTAAAGTGGGTTGGCGGTGGCAAAGATGTTTATAAAAGGGGCTGTCATGTAGCGACAGCGGGAGCATGCAGAATATTATCAAATTTGCTTAGGCTTAGGCGCATCAAGGTGGAGACTGTAAGAGTTGGTGTGGTGCTTCTCAAGTCTTGAGAGGCCACAAGAAGAGTCAGGGTGTTGGCTCCGGAAGACTAGGATAGGCATGGTCCTAGGGCTAGGACAGGAGTGATCATAGGATGGAGACAGTGCGTAGCTCTCCATGGGCTCGAGATTCAGATGATGAGGACTTTAAGGGGTTTGGTTGAGGTTCCGAATATCTGGAGATACAAGATGGAGTAAAGAACCAAAGTCAGGGCTAAAGTTGCAGAGAAAAGAGCAGATTCAGTGTGTTAGTGGGCTCTGACTGAGACTAGATCGATTAAGTCGCAGGTGGATCGATGTAGTTCTAGTTTGGGTCAATAATGTCTTAGAGAAATAAAAGATAGTATTTTGAAAAGCTGTGACACGGTATTCGGGTTAATTGATTCAGTGTCAGATTGAGTTGACTGTCTCAAATTAGTCGACTCAATCTGAGACTGAATCGATTTAGTGTCAGATTGAGTCGACTCAGTATCGCGGACAGAGCAACATGGGTTTTCTATTTGGGTTTAGGATTGGGTTTGATCCTAGAGTTTACTGAGTTGGCTCAATATCGTGGGCAGAGCAACACGGATTTTTTGTTTGGACCTTGGATTGGATTTTGATCCTAGGGTCTTAAAGTCTGGTTTGATAGGTCTTAAGGGGGCTAACTCAAGGGTTTGGACTGGAATTAAGTTCAAGGGATGAGAACATGTGAGATATGGATGTACATGGGCTTGGTGAGTGCTTTCATGTATTGGGTTAAGTCAGGGTAGTTTTTGGTGAGATCTATTGGCTATTTATATATATACATAGATTGTATTAGGGTTTCGTATGATGAATAATGGAATACAGATATTTTCTCCCTCCATCTCTCTTCTCTCTTTCTCTAGTGTTGCCACCTCAGGTGTTGAAGAAATCCTAGAGAAGGGGGGTGCCTTCCTCAAGCCCTCGGAGGGAGGTGCCCCATCACAGATCCAGGTAGTAGATTGGTGTTTGCTGTCTTCAAAGAGTTTGGATCTATTGCAGATCTCCTCAGGTACATGCAGAAGATCCAGAGGTTCTTGACAGGTGCCGTCAGGATTTTTCTAATAGAAAATTCACTGGTTGACCACACTCCTTTAAAAGCCAATACACACATTATCACTCAAAAGATAGGTAAAATATCTTTTCAAACACATGTTGTTAACATTTTTACCGCCATTATCCTTCGGTGATATAGACATGTGAATCTCAGCTCACCTTGCATGAATCTTTTTGTTGCATTGGAGATTAAATAGGATTGTAAATTAAAATCATTAAAACTGAAATATTGCTGTACATTGTCGGGGGCTTAATGTTGCCTTGAGAAATTGCTTGAGAGAGAATACAGAAATGTTTGAAGGAATTTTGATGCATTAACAAGTCATTTAAAGAAGTTTACTTGTACATATTAAAATTATCTGAGAGGAAGATTTGGAAGATAATAAAGAATGGAAAGGATCGAAGTTGGAGCATGAGCATAGAGGTTATTTATGAAAAGAGAAATTGACAATTTTCACAAAAAAGGGGAGGGAAAAAAGCAATGGTTTCCGCGTTGAGGAGATCAACAAAGTTATAAAACCTTTCACAATGTGTTTAGTAAGAAAAGCAACATAACCATCAACAAAATTAATTAAAAGTTTTTTTGGAAAAAAAAAGGAAGAGTTTCTCTAGGAAGTTGAGTGCTTTTGAATTTATTTGGAAATGAAAGCTGATGTCAGAGGTTTTGTGTGCTGGGAACTTTTACTAGTATTTAGGATATTTGAAAAGGCTTTAGGTATTGGATATGTTTTACTGTAGAGTACTTACATGAGCAATCTTAGGAAAAACTGCAAGTGAATTTCTTCAACTGTAGCATACAATATTATGAAATCAGTGGTGCAAATATACTTTTAGAGCAATCTTTTAATTATTGATGCAATTGTAAAAAAAAAATAATTTATTACTTACTAGGATCCAAGTAACCGTACGTTCCAAATCCTGGTAATTGCCAGTCAACTGGGATTTCTTCACCGACGGCTAGTCCAAAGTCTGCTATTTTAGGAGTATAATCCTGAATGATAAAAAATACAACAGAAAGAAGAATTAGTGGAAGCTACAATTTCAAATTTAAAAAATTTTAGGAGATAAAAAATTTCTAACCTCATCAATGAGAATGTTGGAGGTCTTAAAATCATATAATGTCACGCCTCCGGCATGTACTATGCAAAGTGCTTTCGCTACAGCATATGCTATCTGCACTCTTAAAAGCCAGTTAATGTCCGAATCTGCCACAAAATCAACACACATCATTTACAAATTTACTAAAATATCAACATAATTTGTTTCATGTATTCTTTAAATAAAGTTTATTCTCTATATAATTATCGTCTATGTCAAGTTAAGGTGGCATAAAATAGTAATAATTTAGAGATAGGTAGAAACGTACCAATATATTCCCTTAGATTGCCCTTTCCCATGAATTCTGTCATGATAGCTAAAGAGGGAAATGTAGGGCAGTACCCAACTAAGTTGATTATATTTTTGTGCTGAAACTTATTCAATAATGTCAATTCTGTCTGGACAAAAGATAAAAGATTTATGTTAAGATCAATATAAAAGAATGTATTGCTGAGTTTATAGTTTTTAATTTACCTTCCACATTTTGGTATATATTTCTCCTTCTTTTAGACACTTGACAGCAATTGCCATTTCACTGTCGAGTGCTTTACCTTTGTATACTCTTCCGGATCCACCGTGCCCTATTTGGTTTGTGAAACCGTCGGTGAGAATTTCAAGTTGTTCTTGTCCATAATGAATGACGGAAGGTCGTAAGGCTTGAAAATTCATATCTGAAAGATCAATCTGTTGACAAATGTTAGCATCATTAGTATATTTATAAATCAGTTGAATAACTAGTTAGCAGAAGTTTGTAAATTTGCCCAAAAACATACTGCATCGTACCACTGTATCCAATAATTTGAGACTTTGTCCTGTATAAGCAAGAGACTTCTCGTATATGAGTTTTGTTCACAAGTGTATACTATCTTGTGGATCACAACCACTAGAATCACGATAGTGTACATAAAAGTCCTCTTTTTTCTTTTTTTTGGTAAGCAAGAGGAGCAAGTGCTTCATAGATCATATAACAGTATGATTACAGCATAGGAGTACGAACTGTCAACAAGCCAAAGCATAGAAGATAATTACATGAACTGTAAATTCCATAATTAGGAGGAGGTACAGTAAAACTATCGAATAGGTATCTCACGTGGAAATTGAGAGCATCCATCCAACAGTGACAATGTCCTGATCTCCTGGAATACTTACAGTAACTGAACATATGTGCGCTGTTGGAAAACTAAAAAGACAGGCAGCTGAATCACAGTAAGGGAAACAGCATGCCATGGGCCATATGAATGTCATAGTTCAGTCCTTGCAGTTTTGAGTCCAGCATGCTCGAATTAGGTAGTTCAAATTCCCATCAGTGAAATGAAAAGTAGGCAAATACCAATAGATTCATAAAACATGTCAATGGATTTAGAGCAACATGTTGAAGTAACATAGTTCCCCCAGATATTTAGGCCCCAGGTGAAGCATAAAGTATATTGTAAATGTTGCTCTTTTATCTGTTATTCTACATACCTAATTGCAAGCGTCTCTACAACCACCACTCACGATTGCCAGCTATGGTGGGCAACTGGCAGGTCTCTTTCTTGTTGTTCTGTTTCAAGCTGAGTCAGTGGCAGCATGGGGAAGCAATTAAATGTGCTCTGCAGGATTTTCAAGCTAATCGACTATGGGTCGAAGGTGATTTCACAAGTATTATTTAATTACGCAATATGGATAATATGCAAAATTTTCGAACTAATCTACTGCTGCAGAATAAGCATGTAGGGACGCAGGTGATTTTTGCTTTTAAAGCTACACATATAAGAAGGCCAGGAAATAAAGCTGCGGACAGGCTAGCAGATCAAGCTTCTGAAGAACAATTCAGAATCATTGATCACTATTCTTATTCTGTTCCAAATGTTTAGGCTAATATCTTGTATAATGATGTACATACTGTAATAGACTTTTAAACAGTGGTGCCTCCTCGTTGTACTTAAAGAGGGGGAAAAAAAAAAACACGGAAGATGCGGGCAGGTGATGATTGGATTGGATCAAATACAGTAGAATCAACAAACAAAACTTGCATCAACCAGGACAAAATGGTTTGAAATGGAAACCTAAGAAGGAATGTTTTATTTAATGATTTAAACATATAAGAAACTTGCTGGGAGTAAGAAACGAGCTTAGCATACTGAATCCAAGAAATGTTGATGCATGATGGTTCAGTATGGTTAGTATGGAATGTTTAGATACGCCACTATGAGTTTCCGGTTTACTTTTGGGTAAATGCTAGGATCAGGTGCAGCTTATAAGTTTAAGTTTGACATTGCTCATCATAGGGCAATGACACAAAGGGGTTGGTAGCGTGGGTTGATCCTTTCTTTATCATTGTTTGTCACTTCATAGGACCTGGCATTTCTTGTGCCAACAGGTAGGACCCTGAGTGGGACCGCATGTATGAAATCACGTAACGCCTAAAACAATTGGGTAAAAATCAATCTCAACTCTCTCTCCTAAAGTTTCAGGTTTTCAATCTGATTTCAAGTTTTCAATCTGATTCCAATAAGGAATCAAATGCTTCGAAAGATTTGATTATTTTATTTTTAATTTTGAATTTTTTTTTTGATTATGACTCAAATAATAGAATAGATATTGAATTTTAGATAGATTAGAATTCCTCTCATTCAACCTTAAAATTGAAATTAAAATAAATTTTTTTTTGATCAAATGATTGAAATGAGAATTATTCATTCTCGTTTAGATTTCTAAATTGGAATGAGATTATTTCTAATCAAATGGTTAGAATTGGGAACTTCCTTCAATCAAACAACTTTTAAATTTTTATTTCAATTCCTATTTAGATTTTGGTTATGAATCAAGTGCTTTGGTGGGTTTAATCATTCTGATTCCAGTTTCTTTTCTTTTTCTTTTTTTTCTAATTTCAGTTGTAACCAAACACCCTTTTAAATCTATTATCAGGTTTGTACTAAAATAAATAAAAACTATCCTTAAAAATACCTGAATAAGAAATACCCATCCCCTGTTCCATCCACAGAGATTTACACAATCTACGCAAGGGCCCATTTAGACAAGTCATCAACAAGATACACTCCCACAGAGAAGCTGGACGTATGAAATAAATGCATCGATACAATATTGAGTGAATGCGGTAGAAAACCTCTAGATACAAAAACAAATCAACGTCCCTGTTGAAATAATAACAACAATATATCAAATGATTCAACATTGTTATGACATTTTGAAGGTATAATCTCTTGTATTTCACAGAAATCAATCACGCCACAGAATGTTACCACATATGATGGTTTAAAAGGGAACTTGTCAATGATCAATGCAGTAGAAAACCCCTTAACCGAAGGCGAGATCCTGCTTGAGCATAGATGTTTGAATGGCATAGTTTAAATCTAATCAGTGGTGACGGTGAAGACCTGCGGGTTCTCCTCATCCCTCTCCTTTTGGATGAGTTCTCTCAAGCGTAGCCTTCGATCCATGACGCGATCCGTGAGGAGATGGAAGGAGGGAATGGAGATGGAACAGATGATCGCCTTCCTCCGCTTCTGGTGAGTCGATCTCTGAGGAGATGGAAGGGTTTCGAAAGCGGAGGGGAATAGAGAAGGGGAAGGGAGAAAGAGTGAGTGCTCATGGTACTGGCGCGGGTTTTATACGAGGCGTAGGTCGGCGCAACCGGGGGGGCAAAATGGGAAAAATATTTTCATCCTGGGTTATGTGGGTGGCTTTGGCATTCGTTCGCGGCTTAACGTGAATGCGCTCCTCCCAACGGCAACGGTTGCATGGTGAACATCTAATATAAATTATAAAGTGACGAGATTATTTACAAATTGTAGACTATTAAGTTATAGGACACCCTAGCATCGGTTCACTAGTAATCCCTCCCACCTCCAAAGCTAAGGTCAAGGATTTCAGCCTGAAGTGTTGTCGTCTCTAAGGATTTCAGCCTTGAGCTTTTGGTTTCTTTCGCATTCTGCTCCTTTATCAAAAAGAAGAAATAGTTTCTCTTAGTGTTTCTTTTTATTGCGACTTTTTTTCCTCCTATTTCACAGAAAGTTTTAGCTGGAGCATGAGGATGGCGCTAGCTCTTCGATTGGCGCGTGTGCTTACGTTTCTTCATTCTCAAAAGCAGCCTCTTACTCTTCTACCTCGCAGCACTTTGGTTGACGTGGTTCGTAATATTTGAACTTTTTGATCTGAGAATTTTATTATGATTATTATAATTCCTATTTTGCCCTTTTAGTAGTTAAATCTATTAAAGCTAATTGTCATGTCGTCCTTGTTATTGTTTGGTCACAGGACTTCCATCCGTTAATATTTGGTTTCAGTCTGGCCTCTCGTGGAGTTTTTGGTATGCTTGATGACGCAGTTGCGAAACTCATATTTCCAAACCATCCTCAGTTGTTTTTGGGATCCAGAGGTCGTTTTGTCTGGTTTGTCATGTGTTTGCAGCTTTTCATGTAGATAGATACCGAGAAATTAGGAATCAGAGTTCCGGCAATTTATTTTGATTTTTTTTCTACATTGAAGTTCCTACTAGCAAGCTTGGTGATTTTATAGTACAGGATTTTAGTTTATTAATTGCTTGTGACTTTTTGTAGTCCGTAATTTTATGAATTTTGAGGATTATGGATTTTGATATCTAAATTTGAATTTAGTCATTCTAAATCAATATTTATTTGATTATTTAATATATGATAGATTTGGATCTTTATTTTATTTAGGATTATGGTTGTTAGCGCCATGTTATTATGGATAATAGACCACGGCAGCATGGCCTTCATGGATTTTGGGATGTAATGTGAATTGCTGGTACGACATGAAAATTATAAAATATTAGCTTAGTTTGCCTTGATTTTTAAGGGAGAATATTTGTTGTTTTTGGCAATTAATCCATTGTATAGAATTGATCTAGAATTGTCATAGTGTAATATTTTCAAGTATATACATAGCTGACTTAGAGAAAGTGGGCTTTGACGTAGAAACAGTCTCCCGGGATAAGGCCTTGTGTATCTGAACTAGACCCCATAACAGCAGCAGCCTTGTGCACTGAGATGCTTTTTTTTATATATGTAATACTAACTTTGCTAACTCTCTCTCTCTATATATGTATGTATATGTGTGTGTGTGTGTGGAAACGTATGTGTATGTGGGGGCGGGGGGGTTTGAAGGACGTATCTGCTTCTCTTCTAGCACTGATGGATGCTGATTTGACTGAAGCTCTGAAATTCAATATTATAAGTCCTAAAATACAATTATCTTATATTCTTCCTTCATTCTCCCTCCCATGCTCCTATTTTGTCCCTGCAGTCCAATCAGTGAATGGGTATATGAATCCAGTAGATGAGGTTTTTATGGATAATACATAAAGATGGCAAGATTATGATTTAATGTATGTTCATATTCCCAAATTATCCACAAATCACTTCCTTTTGCTGGTCAGTGCCTCCATTGTCCCCAAAATGCCCAGCTCGATGTAACCTGAAATTGTGGTGGGGCTGAATGTTCTGCCATACTGGTTGGGTCAAATTCTTGACTTTGGTGGCTTCGCAAGCAGGTTTAGAGGCTAGCAGTTTGAGGAATTTCCCAAAAGAAGTCTTGCTCTTGACAGTGTTACGTATAGAATAGGGGCGGCTCAACATCTTTGGAGGCCTAAAGCTAAAAACGAAGGCGGAGCCAGGGAGGGGCCTTCTTCCGGGCTCCGACTTTCGAGAAACGAAGGCGGACCGGCAGGCCGCCGGTTCGGCGCACAACCGGGGCGGAGGGGGAGTGTCGAAAAACAAAAAAACATGAAGAAACTTACTGGTGGAGACCGGGGGGTGGATCGGGACACCGGAGGCGGAGGCTGGAGGGGGAGTGTCGAAAAACAAAAAAAAATGAAGAAACTTACTGATGGAGGCCGGGGGGGTGGACCGGGACGTCGGAGGCGGAGGCTGGACCGCGATGCCGGATGCGCACGAGCGGGGGGCCTCTTGGGTGCGGGGGCCTAAGGCAAGGGCTTCAGTGGCCTTGCCCTTCAGCCGCCCCTGGTATAGAAATTGGTAAGCATATCCTGGCATGCAGAATTTAATACTTTTGGCTTATTAACATGGCCAAGATCTATGTGCTATTCTCTTTCTACAGTACAATTCAGATCTAAGCAATTACATGCCAGCAAGATCTTAGATTGCATAAATCATTGCGATGTTGTTGGTCCTATAAGCCAAGTTTCATTGCTTCATAGATACATCATTATTATTGCTTACCACTTTTGGGCAACATTTTGCCCCTTCCTAAGTTGGAAGCCTTGATCAATTAATTATTTTAAGTGGTCAGGTGGTTCCTCTCTTCCATCTTTGCTTTCTTTTCATTGTCTCCTAGCATCCTCTCTTGCTTCCACCTTAATTTGTTATGTTTCTTGAGATACTTTCTTCATTTTCCTTCAATTTTCCTCCCGCTGGAGGACAGTTACATAATCTTACTTCTGCAGGCCATTGGATTGTTCTTCTCTTTCACGGATGACAGAGGTACATGTATTGCAATAATTTAAGGCTACAAATCTAAAGAGCATGCTAGCGAAAGCATATATACGATGGGATGTTCAAGGGGATTTTCAGGTGTCTTTTTTGTTCGATGGATTACAGTTGTTTCAGCATCCATCTTCGAAAATTAAAGTGAATTTTGGAAAAAGGGCCATGATCCCTGGCTGGCCAGTTACTTGCTTTGGAGCCCTAGAGACCAAAATTTCAGCCTGGATGGGATACTATCACACAGTTAAGGATTTGGCTCCATCTGCCAGACCTCCCGTTGGAATCGTAGGAATCAAAAAAAATTTAAAAAATTGCATCTTATGCTGGTGTTCCATTGTTTTTGGATGAATGGACCTTAAACTCCTTATGTATGGAGTATGCTAGAATTTGTGTTTTGATAGATTCTCAGAAGCCAGTTTGTCCTGAGGCTAGAATTTAGGTTCAGGATGACATTATTTGACAGCAGTTTATCTAAGAGGAACTGCCTGATATTTGTTATAAGTGTGGTAAAATTGGAATCTTAATGGATACCTGTGGTTGCTCTACCAAGGGGGCTGAGGAGTGTCTTCCTTTTAATCCTTGTATTAGAGCATCTGGAGTACCGCTAGTCCCCTCACTTAATCGACAGGTATCCTCGAGTTCTAAAAAATCCTCCCTTGCTGGTGGACGCACGACCCAACAATGAATGGTTGCAACCAAAAAAGCCTCTAAAGCAATCTATGGTGCTAGGTCAACATGGTACATCTATTGGTCAATGTGCTTCTAAATTTGGCATTTTAGTTGAGGATACATCGCAGGCTGTTCAAGAACTTCAAAATATGGATATAGTTCAATCGATGGTGTTCTTTGCTACACAACCTGCAGTTGGAAAGGAGGTACGTAAATGGAAATGTTCACCTACGAAGCCTGAAGATTGATCAAATTCAACCTCCCCACCACAGGCTAAGTTGATTATGCAAGATCCACGACAAGAAGTAAATAATGATCAGTCACTGTTAAATCCTTCTTCCATCGCTAAAGGCAAGGTATCAGTGCTTAAGGTATGAAATCTATTAATATTTTATTTTTCAAATCACTAGATATTCATACTAACCTAGGAGAATCATCAAATAAGTCTCATACTCAGATCCATCATACACCTTCTTTATCCAATGATCAATCAAATCAAACTCATGATGATGTGTGTCAGAAGCTTCAAAATACTTTACAAGGTAGTCTCCTTCCTCATAATTTGATTACTGTGCCTATAACTCAAGGGGATGTGAATTCAATTGACAAAGATGTTGGGTTTGATGATCAGACTGAGGATCACTCCCCCAATATATCATCATGAAAATACTTGTTTGGAATTGTTGGGGTGCGGCTAAGCCCCTTTTTATAAATTATACGAAATCTCTATTATGACAATATAATATAGATATACTTTTTTTTTAGAAACTCATCTTGGTCTGAATGCCTATAATCAAATTCGTAGAATTTTTGGTCTTGCTTGGGATTTGCATATGATTTCTACGATTGGATTATCAGGCGGCATAATTATAGTTTGAAAAAAGGTTCTTGGTAGAATTAATGTTTATCATATAGGTCATCAGATTGCATTTGGTGTTCTTTCTTTACAAAATGGTCTCTTGTGGATGTTGGGTTTTGTGTATGTCAGTACTTCTGTTTTTCGATATAGGTTTCTCTGATCGTAGATTTAGGATGTATTATCTCTCTGATTTTCTTTTCTTCTTATCAATGATTTTAAGTATATCTTGAATGCCTCTGATAAAAAAGGAGGTAAAAACTTTCACCATTAATCATGATGTTAGGGAATTTTGTGCTTTTCTTCGATCAACGGGTCTAATTGATCTAGATTTCTCAGGACCCTCTTATACCTGATGCAATAATCAATTAGGTGCTACTCGAGTTTGGGAATGGATTGATCATGGGTTTGCTAATGATCTATGGGTTAATATGTATGCTGAATCTTCAATTACTCGCCTTACTCATTTTGCTTCTGCCCACTGTCCTCTCCTTCTTTCTATTCTTGGCAAAGTTAATAGAGGTCCTCGATTGTTCCGATTTGAAAATTTTTGATTTACTTATCCTAATATTCTTGATTTGATTCGGAAGAGTTGTATTAGTAATACACTTAATCCTTTGGATAGACTTTTCTTTCTTCTTAAAAAGATTAGACATGTCATAAGCAAGTAGAAATTTACTTTAGGTAACCTGAACACTCGGGCTAGATAGTTATATAATCAGATCCATGACATACAATTTTTAGAATCTCATAATGGCATTTTATCTATGAATGATCATGTTTTATTGCTATCCTTCAAAAATATAACATGACCCTTCATCGCATTGAAATTATGTGGCGTCGGAAATCCTGTGTCCAGTGGCTTAAAGAGGATGATGTTAATATGAAGTTCTTTCATTCTTCTACTATTTTGTGGAGAAGAACTAATCGAATTAATATCCTCTCTTTGCTGTAAGGTGGTACCACTGATGATCCTTCTGTCATTCAACATCTTCTGCTTGACCATTTTCATGATAGATAAATAGCGGATGTGGTGATTCCCAATCTTTTTTATTCAATGATAATATTGACTCTATCTTCCAGTTAGATTGATTCGCTTATTCACTTTGTTATGGAGGAGAAAATTGAGCATACTGTCATGTCCTTGCATCCGGATAAAGTGCCTGGCCTGGATTGATTTTCGAGATTTTTTTTCAAAAATTTTGGCCAATTATTCAGCATGATGTTTCATCTACGGTTAAATTTTTTTTTTCTTCATGCTGATCTTCCTACCTCTTGGACAAAAACATGGTTATTACTTTAATATCAAAAAAAGTTAATCCTCAAAATCCAAGTGATTATCGTCCTATCAGCCTTTGTAACACAGTTTATAAAACCATTGCAAAAATTTTGATTCACAGAATTAAATCTATTTTACCTCATTTAATCTCACAGGAACAAAGTGCTTTTATTACTTGTCACGTCTCAAATTCAGGACATAATACGGTCATGCTACTACGGGATAAGGCCCACGATAACACGAAGCAATCAATCATAATCAGCTAAAATTTAACAGATAAAAGATTTAGTTCCATTGTTCATCAAATAATTAAACTAATATTGGTTCAAAGTATTTAAATTCAAAATCAAATACAAATTTATATATCAAAATTTATAATTATTTATTACAAATCTATAATCATAAAATAAACTAAAGTTTTACTATAAAATTTTCAAACTTACTTCATTGATCTCCAAGTCTGGATTTTTTTCACCGATCCTAACCTTATTCCTTTGAACAAAAAAAAAAATAAAAAGAATATGAGCTACACTAGCCCAATAAGTAGAACCTACATTTTCTTATCGGATCTAACATAAATTTTTTATGATAATATATTATTTAAAAAATAATAAATAATATAAAATAAAGTATTTTATAGAATATATAATAAAACAAGTCATAAGCCAATCATGCATGCATAAATCATGAACATTTCATAAACATACTTTGTAAATCATTTTTGTCATGTATTCATGTCATATTTTAAAATATTGATCTCAGATATTCATGCTAAGATCACTATTATATCTGTGACAGGATCATATTTCTTAATCGATAGAGTTCTTATTTCATATCCCAACTTTATACCTGCTGGTAAGACCTGTATTCTTATGGATGCTAGCTCCAGATGTCGACCTTCTCGATGGGATTCATTCATAGTTATCTGAGAGTCTTTAAAATTTTTATATCTTTTTCTTAAACATACATATACATAGATAGAAAAACTATAAAATTCATATTTCATAACCATACTATTTTCATAAGATATATTCATGAAATCAATGCTTATAATAAAATATGCTTATTCGTATCACATATGCTGATCTTTATTTTATAAAAAATATAATTTCATCAATAAAAATTTATATGCATGAAAATTATGGAGATTTAAAAATAAATAAGAAGCGTAAGATTCACTTACTTCGGTCATCCTAGATCTTTAATCTTCCTTAATTGAATCAGATAACTCTATTTAAAAGAGAGATGAGTCCCTAGAAGATAAAAACATAACTCGATACAGGATTCATAGACCTTTTTAGAGAGAGAAAGTCGGTTATAAGAGAGAAAGTAAAGAGAGAAAGTGAAGAAAAAATCTTCGTATCCTTCAAAAGAGATAATAATGATGAGATCATTAGAGGTTATATTAAGATGACTTAATATGAATTAACTATGATCACATGCTATAAATTTTGAATAAGAACCGAACTGAGTTTCAACCTATTGTATGGATTTCGAAGCAATTCCAGGTCATCTTATTTTCATCTTAAATTTGTCATAAGGTCCGTGATGTAGTTAAAGAGAAAAAGAGAGAGAGAGGAGAGAAAAATTTTAGAGAGAGAGGAGAGAAAAAGAGGAAGAAAGAAGGGAGAGAGAAAATCCTCTCTTCTTTTTTTTTTTTTTTCTTTCTTCTCTCTTTTTTTTTTTCTTCTTCTTCTTCTTCTTCTTTCTTTTTCCTTTTCCTTTCTTCTTCTTTCTTTTCTTTTCTTCTTTCTCTTCCTAGCCGAATAGAGGGACATGAGGGAAGGGGGCTCGATGGCTCAGGCTTCAGCGAGGGCGGTGGCAAGGTTGGAGGTCTGGCAAGAGATGAAAGTGGCGGTGGAGCCAAAGATGGCCGACGGTAAGGCTCGGTCGACGGAGATTAAAAAAAATAACAGAAAATAAGGGACCGCCCCCTTTCTTCTTATTTTTCCATCATTGGCCAGTCACCGACGGCCAAGACCTCTCGAAAATGAAAGATAGGGAGATGAGGGTCATGCTATAGGGGTGTGGCATCATGGACGGTGGCGCTGGTGGGTGGAAAAGAGAGAAAAATGGCTCGGCCGAATAGAAGAAAATAGGGCCTTCTTTCCTTCGGTGGCCGGCAGTGAGGTTTGGAGCCAGAGGAGAAAGGGAAGAGGGAGAGGAAGAAAGGTTGGAGCGTTACCTGAGCTCCGAAGGTGTCTCCAGCCTCTATTTTCCGACGAGCACAAGAATAGGAGGCCACGACTTCAACGGAGAAGAGAGCGAAAAATCGCCGGTGTTCGTCATGGCCAATCTTAAAGGAGAGAAGAGGAGATCTTATAGGATGGAGGGGAGGCCAAATCCTTTCCGGATTCGACTTCTCCTCTCCGATGAGATCGGTGGAAGAAGACTCCCATTGGGAGTCTTCTTCATAGTTTTTTTTTTTTGTTTTGGGCTTTGTGGGCCTAATCTGATGGGTTGAACAGGGTATTACATTGCTGATCGTCATATAATAGACAGTATTTTGCTGGCACAAGGAATTATGCATTCTCTTCATTGTGCTCCTCCATCTACAGGTTTGATATTATTAAAACTGGATATGGAGAAAGCCTATGATCAAGTTTCTTTTTGTTCAATATACTTAGACAGCTTGGTTTTCCTGATCAATTCATTTTTTAGATTTGTGGATGCATTTCAAATCCCCATTTTATGTTGCTTTTGAATGGTACACCTCCTTTTGTTGCAACTAGAGGACTTCATCAGGGGTGCCCTCTTTTATCTCATCTTTTCATTTTTATGTTCTCAAGTTTTTTCTAATTTTTTGCATACTGTTATGCAAATGCAGTTGCTTAAAGGTTATAAAATCCATAATAAGCTTCATACCTCTCATATTTTCTATACGGATGATTGTCTTTTGGTGGCTCCTGCAACCAAGCAAAATGCTATTTGTATTACTGCCATTCTGCACGCTTATGTTACTTACTCTGGTCAATCTGTTAATTTTACTAAATCTCATATTACTTTCTCTCCAGGTATAAATCACATTATTCAACATCGAATAATTGATCTGCTTCATATTCCAGAGAGAAGGGGGGTTTGGCATTATTTGAGGGCCCTGTTATCAAGTAAGTCTCTTAAAGCCCCTAATTTTTAATTTTTGCTAGATAAAGTTGCTAAAAAAAAAATCACTACTTGGACATGGCGAATGCTATCCCTTGTTGGTCATGTGACCTTACTTCAGTCAGTTTTGTGTGTAATTTTCATTTATGCTTACTCTACTCTTCATATCTCTATGTCTATACTTCACAACAGTGATAAAGAATTTAGATTTTTTCTTTGGAGACACGCACCAGAACACCGTGCTTTTCATCCTATTGCATGAAGTCAGGTTTGTACTCCAAAATCAAAGGGGGGATTGGGATTTCAGGTATCTACTCAGCGGCACCTTCAGTGCATTTGTAAGCTTGCTGTCCAGTTAGTTTTACATCCTACCACATTATGGGCGCAATTGGTGCATGTTAAATATAAATTTATAGGATCTTGGATTGATTATACTTGTCCTAGGAATTCCTCTGTAATATGATGAAAAATTACTCATGCTGGTTCTCTTCTAAAGTATCAATTTCAATTGGTGATTGGTTTAGGTGTTGCAATTAATGTCTATAAGGACCCTTGGATAACAACAATTTCTATTATGGTCTGGCCTACTTATATTAATATGGACAATTTGGATTTGGATTTAAATGTTTTTGATCTTATAGGAACTGATAGGAATTAGAATATTCAAACACTTGCTCTTGTTTTCTTGTATGATCTTCTTAATCTAATTTGTGCAATAGCATTATCATAGGGAGAGTGGACTGACCAGTTGGTACGGGGCTCCTCTAAGCTACCACACATTTCTTTAAGTGATATGAATAGACTATCCTTTACTAATTATGATCTAAATTTGCAAGTTAATTCTGCATGGATTTGGTATTTATGGGTGCCTTTGCATGTAAAAAAGTTTTGTTGGAGATTGGCATGGAACCACCACCTCGTGAAGACCTTCTCAGTCGATGCAACATAATTCTTCTGAATCAAAGGTATTGTGATGTATGTAGTCATCAGGTGGAAGATTGTGAACATCCTATGTTATGGTGTTGTCATACACAGTTGTTTTGGCAACAACTGAGTTGCATGTACCGATTGAATTTCTATCTTAATTCGTTGCTAGTTTTCATACCGTATCGCTCTAATGCCTTGGTGGTGATGGAACAAGAACCAATTATGGCATATGCAGCTCGGTTGCTCGGGTGGGCTCGCGATGAATGAATCTTCAATAACAATCAAATGATGATTGCACAGTTAATATATAAATTGATGATTTTTGTAAAAGATTATAGATGTGATCATTTTCAACATCCTCAAAATCTGTGCCAGTACTGGAATAGCCAACTGGGAAGAACTTCACACCAATCTCACATTGTGTCTTGGCTACCCCCTCCTATTGGAAAATTAATTTTGATGCATCAGTTGTTCAACATAAGGCGGCTGCGGCTGCAGGTTACGTCATTTGGAATCATAAGGCTTTTATTTTGCAAGCAGAAGGTAAGTTACTTCCCCATCTATCTGTTCCTTTTGCTGAATCAACGGCCGCCTGCTTGCAATTAGGGTTGCTATTCAAAAACTTCGAGCTACCTGAATTTTGGTGGAGGGAGACTCCACTACTGTTGTGTCTTGGCTAAAGAATCCATCTCTCCATTTGATGAATCATATTCCTTATGTTCAAGATCTGCAGCGGTGGTTTGCAAGTGTGGATGGTTATAAAATTTCATATACTTTTAGGAAAGCAAATCAGGTGGCAGATTTTATTGCAAATAGGGCTCTGCAAGGGGATTTTATGTGGTCATATGCTGAAATCATAGATCAGAATGCTATATATCTCTTACAAGCTGATGCTCATGGAATT
Source organism: Elaeis guineensis (assembly GCF_000442705.2). Lineage (NCBI taxonomy): Eukaryota > Viridiplantae > Streptophyta > Magnoliopsida > Arecales > Arecaceae > Elaeis > Elaeis guineensis. Next base: position 170,775,187 of record NC_025993.2, on the reverse strand, counting down.
TTCTATTATCGATAAATATTATCATTCTGACCGCCGTTGAACTTTCCTTTTCTTGCATTTTAATCATCCTTACGAAATAACTGTTGGTTTTGTTTGGCAGGATGGGTCAGCTTGCTGGTCTTATTTTGCATCTGTAATGGTTATGCTGTTGCATATCGGCCACACTGGGGTTATAATACTTAAGGGTATTCATGAGGCAGCGAGAATGTTGGGATCGTACGGCAACAACTGATGGAGCACTTTAAAATGATAATGGTTCTCCGATATCAGATAAATAATGTTATACTTGTGTCTGTTTTTATGGTTATGGCGGTTGGTATGAATTTCAGTCAAAAAAGATTACTGAAGAGGAAAAACAAAAAATAGAGAGGGAAAAAAGGATTTTTGAAATTGAGTGGAAAAAATAGAATGTTGTACATAGACGGAAAAAATAGAAGTGCAAAAAAAAACTAAGTGGAAAAAAAGGAAAATAATGGAAGAAAAGGGAAAGAAAAAGGTTAAATGGAAAAATAAAAGATGAGAAGAAGCGTCTTGCCTTTGATTACTTATATATACAGGCCGCAGTTTATGTTCCCACACAAATTATACTTCATGCTATCAAAAGTTTGCTGCTGCAAGTTCTTCAAATTCTGTGCTGATGTCCCATTTTTTTCGAAGTTTGATGCTTGCACCTTCTGGTATTTCAATCAGGGTATATTTCATGCTTTATGTTTTAATCATAAGGCAAACCAGCATACTTATACTCCTACAGTCATCCATCAAGGCATACTCAATATATCAGATGCGTGGTACTTACAATGGTATCAAGTCAGAAGTATCATTCTTACTGTTACTCAGTTTTGTTCAACAGATGATTACATCACAAGGAATGTACAGTGGCATATACTCTGTCAAGTTTCTTCTTCATGACTGCTTCACTAACTCTTCTGATGTTCCATATTGTACATCATTATAAAGAGAACAAGGAGAAAAGGAAAAAACACTGCTGGAAGAAAAAAAAAAAAAAGAAGAAAAAAGAGAATGGAAAAAAGAAAAAAAAGGAAATAAAAAAACAAAAGAAAAGCATACAAATAGGTATTTTTTCACTAACTTTTGTTGGACTTTGTTGCAGGTTTTAATGGCCATTGGTCCAATGGATTGTTTCTTCCATATCTCTATCATGTGTTCTACTTTCTACTGACAGTTTTATGTTAATCGTTATATATATCTGGGGATGGCCAATAATAGGTTCTTCATGCTGGCACATTATAAATCTATGCCTATGACTTCACCAGTCAAGTGCAGGTCACTTCACAACTTTATCTCAGATGAAGAGAGGATCTCTTGCTCACATTCATCTGGAGATGGCTTCCTTTTCCTCTGTTGTTGCTGTCTTTGCTATATATTCAGCATACTTCCAATTCCGGTATTATTTGCAGCATTTCATCACATCAAGGACTCGGGTGATAACTCTCCTTACAGGTTTTACTTTTCCAGTTTAACTCCTTTGGTACTCTTGGCAACTGTAACATTTTGGGTTTTCACAACTTCTTTTGTATCGGACTCTGATTCTCCTGTATATCCTTCATGTAAAGCATCCTTGTTCACTAATGTTTGTTTGTTTTTACTCTGCTCTGGGGCAATGGATATACACAGTTTTTGTGTTTATATGTTAGCCTGGGTCCTGGCAAGTTGAAATTTTACCGTACAGGGGGTTCTATCTCGACATTCTTTGATAAGTTTGATTCCCATTGCTGTTGTCATCTATCTAATGAAGAAGAAATCAAATTTTGGTAAATTTGAGACAGTCACAATTAACCAACAAAATCTTTGATTGGTATCCCGCTATTGATAATAGTATACTGAGCTTATGAATCTTGGTCATTTACGTTAGCTAACCGATGACTCTGTTTATTGTCATTATTTCATGCATACAACCTTGTGCACGGTGGCTATCTTTCATGGTATAAGATCATCTAAATATGACACCTTACTTGAGATATTATGCATATTGTTATTCTTATGTTATTAGATGTTATTAGAGTGGCTGCATGTTATACACAAACCATGTCCATCTGAATTTATTTTTCCATTGATGTGACTGGTAAGTTCTTGACCTTTCAGATATCAAGACTTTTACTCTTTCTTGTTAGTACAGGGAATGAGTTCTTGACCTTTCAGATATCAAGACTTTTACTCCTCCTTCTTAGTACAGGGAAAAAGTTTATGGCATGATCTGTTATTATGTTGATCTCTTGTTGTGCAATATCTTCGCAGGCTACTTCTATGGCATTCCTGATTTCCATTCTCCAATGTTACCAATTTTGTTTCTATAAAACATTGATCAAATGGCCAGATTGATTGGAATAGATGGTTAGGATCATCAGGTTAAGTCAGACTTATTTTAGTCTATTAGAGTTTTTTGTGGTGGCAATGCACATGTCGGAAAACCAGTAAAACCAGTTCCCATTACAACACTGATGCACAAACTAAGTACAATATTCAGAGAAGACAAGATTGATCTATCATGAGCTGCATCAATGCAAGTGCAGATGGAAGCTCCCATAATTTATTGCATGTCTCAATTCTTTTAGGAAATTGATACTCCTGCTGATTCATTGATTAGTGGAGAAACATATTTATGATAATCTTACGCAACCTACGCATCAGACAAACACTTTCCCGAACTTGCCAACTTTAATCCAACAAAACATGTACATTAACCCAGCCTATATTGATTGTGTTTTCTCATGTGCACTGCTCCTACTTGGTTTCCAGTCACTTTCTAACCTAGTTGGTGGGCACCAGCAACAAAGTGTTTACCCCTCCATACACATATCTGGAATACCTTTTCTGTCATACAATTTGCAGCTGCTATGCTTGCTGCTCTGAGGACAACGTCATTAATTTCATATTATTGTCCTTGGCAAATTTAACAGTGGAAGAATCTTTTTCTGGAACATTGCACGAGACTTTGCAATGTCCGGTATGGAATTTGCTTGGATGGTGACTTATGGATCTCGTTCACAGATTCATGCTCACAGAACTTCTTTTACCTGCAAATTGGTACCTCAGCCTGCATCTAACCAAGCAGACTGCATGTCTAAATATTCTTCTGGAGTTACATGCAGCCTGCTTAGCTTCATAGAAGCTTTGAGAGAAGTGACCGGTGAATTGCAATTGATTAGCTTCTGTCACCTCATTGATTTGCATGTGCAACTTCTAATTCTCAAGAGTAAAAATATGCTGTTTTTTTTTCCCCTTTTTCAGGTAAAAGAAGTACAGTGAGCTTGAAATGGATTGCTGAATCTGGAAAGGACCATGATAACAAATTAACACCATTGTCCTCAGAGCAGCAGCTGCCTTGTATAACAGATCACATAAATGTTACAAGTTTGTCTAGATATTCCACTCGAGTTATTATCCAGTCTACCTTCAATGAACCTGCAAGAGAACAACAGAAAGCCATAACAGCTATACATCATCAAACAGAAAGCTGTAACAGCTACACAAGAGAAAAATGTTCATATTTCCAAGTCCAACATATGTGAATACTAACAGAAAGCCATAACAGCTATATATCATCTAGATATCAACAAAAAATAGCTCACGGATACAGCTAGTTTGACAAACATCAACGGAAAAATATCTACAAATACTTATCTGATGAAAACAAAGTACCAGCAGCAGTAGCATCCCATGAAACAAGAAGTCAAGAAAACAGACTATGGATTGAAGTCATCATGCAAGAGAACTGCAGTGTAAGCCAAGCTCTTTCACCACACGCAAGCATTCCAAGATGCTGACAGCCTCAGACATTCCAGGGCGCTCATGATATTTCTTTACCCCCATCATGCAACTCTTCACGCATCTCCCAGCCAGTTTTGTAACAGCAGCACTATCACGGATGTGATACTTACCATCTTTCCAGAAATTCTTTAGGACAATGAATTTTGCAAAGTTAATCCCATAAAATCTCTGCAAAAAGGAATATTCACTTCGAGCTATAATCTTGCCAACTTCTTGATCATGGCTCTTGGTGATCATTGCTAGAAGCAGGGTACCAAAACTAAAGACATCACACCAGGGGCCAATGGTAATACCTGCCACCAGCCACCAGGATTTATTAGAACAACAAAAGATGCATTTCTGTGAACACTTTTGAAGGAAGATATATTTGAGAAGCTGGAAGAGAAAAAAAAAAGCATTACTTGACTGCAAGAGATGGCCACAATGAACCCCATATGTATACATTCTTTATTCAGAAATCAATCTTTTCATTGGTATAAGAAAGTATGCAAGGCATTCAGTTTTGCTACCAATATCTTTGCCAGCAAAACATATTTAAGAATATGATGCAGAGGACTCCAACTACAGATCTAGGTGTGAATGCTTGTGCGTTGTGCTACATGTCCTCTCATCTTCCACAACCCATCCCTTTTCTCCTTTTCTTTTTTTTCTTTTTTAATTAGAACCCATTGTCACTGTTGGTGCAGAAATCTGTTCGCGCCGGGGAAGCTGGAGTCGGAGAAGCCGCGGTCGCCGGGACCTGCAAGGGAAGTCTAAACCGGAGGTGGGGTTGCTCCGGCAAGACCCTCCGACGCTCAAGTCAGTACTCTGCCTCAACAAGAATGGAGTGCTCGAACGGAGAATTTAGCAGAGTTTTGAGATAGAAAAGAGGGCTTAGAGAATAACGTATCTGGATCCCCCTTTTATAGGCAGAGGGGGCAACGGATTGATGGTGACACCTGCAACCGTCTGGTAGTGGGCCGCCCACGGTCAGGGAAATTAATTGCGGAAAGTGGTGGGGTAGACTCGTGGCTATTGTCATAGTCTGCCACGTATGGCCTGTTGCGGATAGTGGGGCGGCGTCCGTTGCCGCTAGCTGTCAGTGAGTAGTGGGATCGTACAGCACCTGCCGCAGGGAGCGGGACAGAATCGTGGCCGTTTGGTACAGCCTGTCAGGGAGTAATGGGTCCGCTGCTGGAGCCGCGTAGAATCCGCTGTAGGACCTGGAACAGGATCATGATTGTTGTCGCGACCTGCCGAGGGGGTGCGGATCTGTCGATTGAGGTTCGGCCGCGGTTGGAGTCCGGCCTCCGTAGGAGCCCGGACGGAACCGCTCTGATGCCGAAGGTGGAGCCCGGCTCCCGTAGGAGTCCGGGCGGAGCCGCGCTGATGTCGAAGGTGGAGCCCGGCTCCCGTAGGAGTCCGGGCGGAGCCGCGCTAATGTCGAAGGTGGAGCCCGGCTCCCGTAGGAGCCCGGACGGAGCCGTTCTGATGTCGAAGGTGGAGCCCGGCTCCCGTAGGAGTCCGGGCGGAGCCGCGCCGATGTTGAAGGTGGAGCCCGGCTCCCGTAGGAGCCCGGGCGGAGCCGTTCTGATGTTGAAGGTGGAGCCCGGCTCCCGTAGGAGTCCGGACGGAGCCGCGCTGATGTCGAAGGTGGAGCCCGGCTCCCGTAGGAGTCCGGGCGGAGCCGCGCTGATGTCGAAGGTGGAGCTCGGCTCCCGTAGGAGTCCGGGCGGAGCCGTTCTGATGTCGAAGGTGGAGCCCGGCTCCCGTAGGAGTCCGGGCGGAGCCGCGCTGATGTCGAAGGTGGAGCCCGGCTCCCGTAGGAGTCCGGGCGGAGCCGTTCTGATGTCGAAGGTGGAGCCCGGCTCCCGTAGGAGCCCGGGCGGAGCCGCGCTAATGCCGAAGGTGGAGCCCGGCTCCCGTAGGAGTCCGGGCGGAGCCGTTCTGATGGGGATTTCGGCTGCGGGTATTTTATACCCAACACCAGTCCCCCTACTTCCAAGTTTGAATTTCAAGCGAAGGAAGTACACAGAGAGAGAGATGCGCAGCCGAAATTGCCCCCTCGATCCCTGTGCGCAGCTGCCCCCACTTAATGCGCGCGTGTCAGAATCCGTTTTTTGGCAAAGGCGACTTGAAAAGTCTTTTCGGAACCCCCGTTGAAACGCGATCCCAGGCGTCGCTCTGTGGAAATCTGTGAGCGGTCAACCCTCGATAGCAACGAAGCGGATAAGCGCGACACGCGGCACACACCATCTGGCCCAGGAATTCTCGCCGTCATAACTGCGCCAGGATCCGCCGGCTATTTAAACCCTTCGATCCATTCACGGTCTCATCCTGGCGTTCTTCTTTTTCCCTGAGAGTCTTGCTCCCCTCGCACCAATTCTCGCCGCCTTTTGCCCATCAATCCTTCTCTGAGGGTTTCCACACCATGTCCTCAACTCTGGAGGCTGTTCTTGAGGGGATTGTTAGGGCTCGGAGGAAGGTGAGGAGGAGGACGACGGTCGGTGAGAATCTCTGTCATCTCAGAGGGGGCCCAAGGAAGAATTCCTTCAACAACAGGGGTTTAATATCGGGGGCTGTTGTAAAAGCTATTCTGCCCGCGAATTTCGGAGCAGTAAGGCGGGGCAATACCGGTCAAGAGGGCAGAATAGACGTCACAAGTCATGACGGGATCCTTGACGCCGTCGGGGCCAAAGGACCAGAGACGGTCGACGGCGGGGCGGTAGAACTTGTTGCGGAGACGGTGGAAGTAGCGCATGCCGACCTTGCCGGAGCGTCTCAGGTGGCGGCCGTCATGGCTACGGCTCTTCTTGAAACAGGTCTTCGCTACTGCCGTCGTTACCCCCGCCGCCTCCGGAGATCAATCCCACCCCTTTCTCGCTAAGGCCGGGACTTTGGGAACAGAATGGGGTGAGAGCTGTAACACGCACTGGAGAACGCGACTGAGAAGGATAGAGATGGAGTTCATGGCTTGGAGCGGCCTCTGGTTCGTCCTGCTTGAATCGTGCTCGCGATACTTGCGATGACGTGTATCTTCTTTTTCCTGACCCGCTGGGTCCTGTAGTGTGTGCTTCTATCAAATAAAATAGTGATTTCAGTATCTTGTTTACCTCTCGTGTCAAATAATTGTCTGCCGAACTTCTTTCCTTCTCTTTGCCTGTGTCATGCCGTTCCAAGACCGTCGGCGACCTTTTCAGTTCATGTGGGGTCGTCCTTCGCCGGGCTTCTCTTCGGTTTTTCCTGCCGTTAGGAGATATCCACTTGTTAGGTTTGCTGGGATCTTTCTCCGCTGGAGTTGGGGCTAGGTTCGAAGAAGCTCCTGGAAGTTGAAGTAGCATAGTTTTCATAAGAATTAGGGCAAAGTCTTTCTGTAATCAAAGTCATAAGTAAAGTCCAGCTTCCGTAGAAGTCCGGGCAGAGCCGCTCTGATGTCGAATGTGGAGCCCGGCTCCCGTAGGAGTCCGGGCAGAGCCGCGCTGATGTCGAAGGTGGAGCCCGGCTCCCGTAGGAGTCCGGGCGAAGCCTTTTCGTGGCGGAACCCGGCTCCCGTAGGAGTCCGGGCGAAACCTTTTGTGGCGGAACCCGGCTCCCGTAGGAGTCCGGGCCTTACTCCCTGCTCATGTCAGGACGAGGTTCTCCTCCTGTTCCTGATAGGACTGCGGGGGCACGTATGGGCGCTGCGAGGCCTCTCCCCCCATCCGGTCTAAAGGAACCGGGCCTTCGACTTTGCTCAAGTTAGGGCGAGGTTCTTCTCCTGTCCCTAACAGGGCTGTGGGGGCACATATGGGCGTTGTGAGGCCTCTCCCCCCATCCGGTCTAAAGGAACCGGACCTTCGACTTTGCTCAAGTTAGGGCGAGGTTCTCCTCCTGTCCCTAACAGGGCTGTGGGGGCACATATGGGCGTTGTGAGGCCTCTCCCCCCATCCGGTCTAAAGGAACCGGGCCTTCGACTTTGCTCAAGTTAGGGCGAGGTTCTCCTCCTGTCCCTAACAGGGCTGTGGGGGCACATTAGGGCGTTGTAGGGCCTCTCCCCCCATCCGGTCTAAAGGAACCGGGCCTTCGACTTTGCTCAAGTTAGGGCGAGGTTCTCCTCCTGTCCCTAACAGGGCTGTGGGGGCACGTTGGGGCGTTGTAGGGCCTCTCCCCCCATCCGGTCTAAAGGAACCGGGCCTTCGACTTTTATAAGATTGCGTTCTCGTTTTTGATACCGTCTGCTTGAATTGTCCCTAGACAAGTGGGCACACATTTTTTGATTAGGATGAAATCACTGGTAGTATATCCGTAAGTTTTCTGAGTTCCATGGTCGCGGGAGGTCGGCCCCTCCGAGCTCCTTAAGATAATAAGTTCCAGGTCGGACTACTTCTTTGATCTCATAAGGTCCTTCCCAATTTGGGGCTAGCTTCCCCCGGGCCTGCGGCTGTGAGACAGCAGCTCGTCGGAGTACAAGATCCCCCGCTCTAAATGTCCTGTTCTTGACTCGGGCGTTATAATATCGGGCAACCTTCTGTCTGTAGGCCGCCATTCGGACCTGAGCGATCTCCCGCCTTTCTTCCAGTAGGTCGAGGTTGGCCCTGAGATTTTGTGCATTCTGGGGTTCGTCGAACGCCACGACTCGTGCCGACGGGAGTTTAAGTTCGATCAGGATGACGGCTTCTGTACCAAAGGCTAAAGCAAAGGAAGTCTCTCCTGTAGGTAACCTCTGGGTAGTTCGGTACGCCCATAGCACATGGTAAAGCTCGTCCGCCCAAGTTCCTTTCGCTTTTTCAAGCCTTGTCTTGATTCCCTGCAAAAGGGTTCTGTTCGTTACCTCGGCTTCGCCGTTTGCCTGGGGATGGGCCACTGATGTGAACTTGTGGGAGATGTTTAGGTCTTCACAGAATTCAGCAAATCTGGCTCCCGCGAATTGCCGTCCATTATCAGTGATCAGTGTTCGAGGTAAACCGAACCTGCACACTATTGATTTCCAGACGAAATCCTGTACTTTCGCTTCTGTGATTTTGGCTAGTGGTTCGGCCTCGACCCATTTGGTGAAGTAGTCGATTGCTACAAGGAGGAATTTCCTTTGACCGGACGTCATGGGAAAGGGGCCAAGAATATCCATCCCCCATTGCGCAAAAGGCCATGGGGCACTCAGGGGTGTGAGCTCGGTAGCAGGTTGTCTCTGGACGTTGGCGTACCTTTGGCATCGATCGCATTTTTTGACATATTCGATTGAATCATGATGCATTGTTGGCCAGTAGTACCCTTGGCGGAGTAGTTTGTGGGATAGAGATCTGGCACCCAAATGGCTTCCGCAAACTCCCTCGTGCACTTCCCATAAAGCGTAGTCGGCTTCTGAGGGTCGGAGACATCTCAAGAGAGGCAAGGAGTACGATCTCTTGTATAATTTGCCCTCATAGAGGATGTACCGGGATGCTTGATTTCGGAGTTTCCGGGCCTCTTTTGCGTCTTGGGGGAGAATCCCATCTCTAAGATAGGTTATCAGCGGGTCGACCCAACTGGGCTCGTGGTCAATATCCATTACGAGCTGCGGTTCTTCCGTACTTGGGTGTTTTAAAACTTCAAAGAGGACGTCTTTGGGCAATTCGGCCGGAGCCGCTGTTGCTAGCTTGGAGAGAAAATCGGCTCTGGCATTCTTCGATCTTGGAATTTGCTTGATGTCGAAATTATTGAAGGCGGGGGTGAATTCCTTCACCTTCTCAAGATATTTGGCCATACTGTCCTCCCGCGCTTCAAAGCTCCCGCTGACTTGTCCCACTACAAGTTGGGAATCGCTGTGCACCCGGAGTTGGTCTATTCCAAGCTCCTTAGCGACCCTCAATCCTGCGATTAGAGCTTCATATTCTGCTCCATTGTTTGTTGCGGGGAATCCGAAACGCAGAGTGTACTCCGCGACGACTCCCTCCGGGCTGGTCAAGATCAGGCCTGCACCAGCGCCCGCCATGTTGGAAGATCCGTCCACGTGGAGGGTCCAAAAGCCATCGAAGGAACTGGCTTCTTCGTCGGAGGAGTCCGGTTGAGTCTTCAGGTCGTCAATTTTGCTTTGCTCAGGTTCGGCCTCCTCAGGGACGGTGCATTCTACTATGAAATCCGCCAATACCTGGACCTTTATTGCCGGCCTAGGCTGGTAGTTGATGTCGAATTCTGTGAGCTCGATTGCCCATTTCGTCATTCTCCCAAAAATATCAGCTCGGTGCAAAACCGCTTTGATCGGTTGGTCGGTGAGCAACGCCACCGTGTGCCCTTGAAAGTAAGGTCGGAGTCTCCGAGCTGCAATCAACAAAGCGTAGGTCAGTTTCTCTAATTTAGTATACCTGATCTCGGCGTCCCTCAGCACGCGGCTAATGTAGTAGACCGGCCGCTGGATTTTTATTTCTTCTTTGACAAGGACTGTCGCGAGGGATGTGGGAGAGACTGCCAGGTACAAAAATAACTCCTCCCCAGGTTCGGGCTTTGCCAGTAGTGGAGGTGAGCTAAGGTAGCTCTTTAATTCCTCGAATGCCTGTTGACATTCAGGGGTCCAACAGAAGTTCTTCGGCTGTTTGAGGGTTTGGAAGAAGGGCAAACATCGCTCAGCCGACCTCGCGACAAAGCGATTAAGAGCTGCAATCCTTCCAGTGAGGCACTGAACCTCCTTGATCGACCGCGGGGCGGCCATCTCCTGGATGGCGCGAATTTTCTCCGGATTGGCCTCAATCCCACGCCCCGACACCATGAAGCCCAGGAACTTTCCTGAGGTTACCCCAAAAGCACATTTGGTCGGGTTCAACTTCATTCTGTATTTTCGAAGAGCGCCAAAAGTTTCCTCGAGGTCGGCAACATGATTTCCGGAAGATCTACTTTTCACGAGCATATCGTCCACGTACACCTCCATGTTTCGGCCGATTTGTTCTTTGAAGATTTTATTTACCAACCGCTGATAGGTTGCGCCTGCGTTCTTGAGGCCGAACGGCATAACCCTGTAGCAGTAAAGGCCGCGATTAGTGATAAAAACAGTCTTCTCCTCATCTTCCGATGCCATTCTAATCTGGTTATAGCCGGAGAACGCGTCCATAAAAGTGAGAAGCTCATGGCCCGAGGTAGCATCCACCAGTTGATCGATCCTGGGGAGGGGGTAACTGTCCTTTGGGCAAGCCTTATTTAGCATTTTGAAATCGATACACATCCTCCACTTGCCGTTCGCTTTCTTGACCAAGACGACATTGGAGATCCACTCTGGATAATTGACCTCCTTGATAAATCCGGCCTCGAGAAGTTTATCCACTTCGTCGGCCATTGCCTTCTGCCTCTCCGGGGCATGACTCCGGATTTTTTCTTTTGTTGGCCGATGTTTAGGGTCGACCGCCAGATGATGCTCCATGACTTTTGTGTCGATCCCCGGCATATCCGCCGGGACCCATGCGAAAACGTCCGCATTCCTTCGGAGGAAATCCACAAGACGCACCCGCACCCCCTCCTCCAGGTTGGAGCCGATTGACACAACATGCTCCGCATTTCCATCATTCAAAGGAATCGATATTAGATCTTCGATTGGACCACCCCTCTCTTCAGTAAGGTCATCGCGCGCGTCCAATCCGTCGACCGGACAGAGGTCCACTTGGTCGTTCTTTTGCAAGGCAATGTTGTAGCAATGCCTGGCCAACGCTTGGTCTCCCCGAACTTCTCCAATCCCCTTGCCGGTGGGGAACTTCAATTTCAAATGGTAGGTTGAAACGACGACCCTGAGGGCATTGAGGCCGGGACGGCCAAGAATTGCATTGTAGGTAGATGGCGCCTTTACCACCAGGAAATTCACCAGAGCCCTGGACTGCTTTGGATGCTGACCCGCGGTCACAGTTAGAGCTATCGTTCCTTCCGTCGGAACGGCGTCACCAGTAAACCCTATCAAGGGGGAGCACATCGGCCTTAGATGACCGCCAAGAGTGGTCATTCTTGAAAAGGCGTTGTAGAACAAGATGTCAGCCGAACTTCCGTTGTCGACGAGAACGCGACGGACATCATAATTTGCTATGTTCAAGGAAACTACGACCGCGTCGTTGTGAGGGAATTGGACTCCCTGGGCGTCTTCTTCAGTGAAGGCTATGGGTTCCTCGACTTTTTGCCGCTTGGGGGGTGCAGCCGATTTGCCGATCGCCTCCTGCTGGGATTCCCCCGAGATGACATTAACGGAATCCCGCGGAGACTGGTCGCCCGACCACCCTTTATCGGCGGTCATAGCCAGAGGTAGTTGTGCAGAAACCCCGCGAGAAGGCATTGGACAGGGAAAGAAGGCTTGGGTGCCGGAAAAGATGGCCGGAAGCGGATCCGTTGAGCGCTCCTTTAAGAACAAGGGTGCTGCGAAGATTCGCGCCCTTCCTCTAGCGCCAATCCTGTTGGTGCAGAAATCTGTTCGCGCCGGAGAAGCTGGAGTCGGAGAAGCCGCGGTCGCCGCCGCCGGGACCTGCAAGGGAAGTCTAAACCGGAGGTGGGGTTGCTCCGGCAAGACCCTCCGACGCTCAAGTCAGTACTCTGCCTCAACAAAAATGGAGTGCTCGAACGGAGAATTTAGCAGAGTTTTGAGATAGAAAAGAGGGCTTAGAGAATAACGTATCTGGATCCCCCTTTTATAGGCAGAGGGGGCAACGGATTGATGGTGACACCTGCAACCGTCTGGTAGTGGGCCGCCCACGGTCAGGGAAATTAATTGCGGAGAGTGGTGGGGTAGACTCGTGGCTATTGTCATAGTTTGCCACGTATGGCCTGTTGCGGATAGTGGGGCGGCGTCCGTTGCCGCTAGCTGTCAGTGAGTAGTGGGATCGTACAGCACCTGCCGCAGGGAGCGGGACAGAATCGTGGCCGTTTGGTACAGCCTGTCAGGGAGTAATGGGTCCGCTGCTGAAGCCGCGTAGAATCCGCTGTAGGACCTGGAACAGGATCATGATTGTTGTCGCGACCTGCCGAGGGGGTGCGGATCTGTCGATTGAGGTTCGGCCGCGGTTGGAGTCCGGCCTCCGTAGGAGCCCGGGCGGAACCGCTCTGATGCCGAAGGTGGAGCCCGGCTCCCGTAGGAGTCCGGGCGAAGCCGCGCTGATGTCGAAGGTGGAGCCCGGCTCCCGTAGGAGTCCGGGCGGAGCCGCGCTAATGTCGAAGGTGGAGCCCGGCTCCCGTAGGAGCCCGGGCGGAGCCGCGCCGATGTCGAAGGTGGAGCCCGGCTCCCGTAGGAGCCCGGGCGGAGCCGTTCTGATGTCGAAGGTGGAGCCCGGCTCCCGTAGGAGTCCGGGCGGAGCCGCGCTGATGTCGAAGGTGGAGCCCGGCTCCCGTAGGAGCCCGGGCGGAGCCGGTCTGATGTCGAAGGTGGAGCCCGGCTCCCGTAGGAGTCCGGGCGGAGCCGCGCTGATGTCGAAGGTGGAGCCCGGCTCCCGTAGGAGTCCGGGCGGAGCCGTTCTGATGTCGAAGGTGGAGCCCGGCTCCCGTAGGAGTCCGGGCGGAGCCGCGCTGATGTCGAAGGTGGAGCCCGGCTCCCGTAGGAGTCCGGGCGGAGCCGTTCTGATGTCGAAGGTGGAGCCCGGGCGGAGCCGCGCTAATGTCGAAGGTGGAGCCCGGCTCCCGTAGGAGTCCGGGCGGAGCCGTTCTGATGGGGATTTCGGCTGCGGGTATTTTATACCCAACAGTCACCCTCCTAGTACAAGCTACCTGCGCAATCTGAGTAATATAAACCATGTGACCTGGATGAGAGAAAAAAAATTCCCAGGCAGGGCAGGCATGAAGTCTTCAGAGATAACACCACTTCCAGACTGACAGACTGAAATCTTTGACCTTAGCTTTGGAGGTGAGAGGGAGTACCACTAAACCGAAGTTAGGGTGCCTTGTAACTTGATTGTTTACTATTTGTAAATGGTCCCATTACTTTACATTAGAGGTGGACTCTGCAACTGTTGCCATTAGCCATTCCACCCCCCTATCACATATAAACAGGGTAGCCTTTACATTCCTAAGAAAAAAGAGAGAGAGCCCATGACAGCCACCAAAAAGAGGATTGCTAATAGTTTTAATTCAGATGTAAAACTAAGTTTCTGCAACAACAAAAAATAAAGTAGAGAACATGAAGAAAAAACAATGCTGAATTCTTCTTATGCTTCATTTGGCATGCTCTTTAGATGCATAGCCTTAAACTATTGCAATACATGTACTCCTGTGATCGTGCAGAAAAAAGATTCAGTAACTGACTTCCAATGGGGAGAAAAAAGATAGAAAATGAAGAAATTATATCAAGAAAGTAACATATTAAGGTAGAAGCAAGAGAGGATGCTAAGAGATCGCATAAAGAACGCAAAGATGGAAGAGAAGGATTGCTCGACCACTTAAAACAATTAATTGATCAACGCTTCCAACTTATAAGGGGCAAAAGAGCAAAATGTTTCCCAAAAGTGATAAGCAATAATAATGATGTAACTACAAAGCAATGAACTTAAGTTACATGACCGACAACATCTCAATAATTCATACAAGCTAAGAATCTTGCTGGCACTTAATTACTCAAAAGCTTTAGATCTGAATGGTACTGAGGAAAAAGAATAGCACAGCAAGGATATACTTACAAATTTCTGTACCTACATCGCCAAGAACTAGACTTCTTCTGTGATATTCCTCAAACAGCTAGCCTCTAAACCTCCTTGAGAAACCACCAAAAGTCAAGAAAGTGACCCAAACAGGATGGCAGAAGATTCAGCCCAACCACAATTTCAGGTTTGATCGAGCTGGACGATTTGGGAATACTGGAGGCAGCGACCAGCAAAAAGAAGTGATTTGTGGATGATTTGGGAATATTTGAGAGATTCCAGAGGCTAAAGAGAAAAAGATAATAACAGGGACACATTAAAAATGCTAGTGAACATACATCAAATCATAGTCTTGCCTCATCTACTAGATCATATACCCATTCACTGATTGAATGGCAGGGACAAATAGGAGCATGGGAGAGAGTAAAGGGACATGAGAAGACATTGGTATTTTAGGATATAGAATCTTGGAATTCCAAGCTTCAGTCCAATCAGCATTCATCAGTGCTAAAAGAGGAGCACATACATGTCCACACATTTATTTGCATACGTACACGACGTAGTTAGCAAAGTCAACATTATATGCACAAGGCTCCTGCTATTGTTTTCAGATATACACTGCCTTATTCCCAGGTGCAGAGAGAGTGTTTCATGTCAAGGTTCACCCTCTCCAAGTCAGCTATATATATACACTTGAAAATATTATAATATGACAAGTCCAGATCAACTCTATACAATGGATTGCATTGCAAAAGCAGCAAATATTTCTCTATTGAAAATCAAGGTAAACTAAGCTAATATTTTATAATTTTGATGTCATTTCAGCTGTTCACAGAATTATCCAGTTAATTGTTTGAAATGTAACAATGTGATAGAAAAACCAAAAGATAAAAATCTAAAAAAAAAATCTCACTTTGTTATCCTAACTCTTCATATGGTCCAAGTACTCACAATATGGCTAAATAACCAAATACAAAATCCAAGATCTATCAATATGCGATATTTTAATTATGGTATTTTAACCCACAACATGAATCACGAATACACCCAACTTGGCCTAAATTTTGTTTTGGGGTATAGGTAAACCAACCCAACTTGCGAGCTGGTGTTAGTTGCCATAAAATTCATTTTGTTCCATTCTTATCATTGCCCATTATTCTACATGTAATCCAGCTATATTTTTATTAAGTGGAATCATAGAGATCCTAGTTTTCCAATTGCAGATCATTTTTATATGCCCTTTCAAAGAAGAAAGATACACTGCTGCATTAACCTAGTACCATAATTTATTACTTGATATCACTCACCACTTTCTAAGGAGCTATTTAGATAGCCTTGGCAATACAGAAAAAAATAATATATCAAAATAAATTGCCAAAACTCTGATTCCAAATTTCCAGTATCTATCTACGTGAAAAGCTGTAAACACATGACATACCACATAAAGTGTACTCTGGATCTAAATACACCTGAGGACCGTTCAGAATTATGAGTCTCAAAACTCTGTGATCAATAATACCCAAAACTCCACCAGAGGCTAGACCGAAACCAAATATTAAGGGATTGAAGTCCTGTGACAAAACAAGAACAGAGAGAACATGACAATTAGCTGTCATAAATTTAACTACTAGAAAGGCAAAAAAGGAATTACAGTAATCATAATGAAATTCTCAATTTGAAAGGTTCAAATTTTACAAACCATGTCAACCAAAATGCTGCGAGGCTCAAAGTTCAAAAGAATAAGAGGCTTCTCTTGAGAGTGAAGAAACTGAAGCACACCTGCCAATTGAAGAGCTACCTTCATCCTCATGCTCCAGCTAAAACTTTCTGTGAAGTAGCAGAAAAAAAATTGCAATAGAAAGAAACATTAATAGAAATTCTTTTTCTTCTTTTTAATATAGGAGTACAATGCCAAAGAAACGTAAAGATATGTAGAATCTTAATACCATCAAATATAAGACTATGCAATGTGCCTAAGGCATGGCAGTCATAGACCAGACCCAGATCGCAGGCACTGTTGCAGTAACCTTGGAGCTTCACCACGTTCGGGTGACTACTTATCGCAGGATCCTTGAGGGCATTCAGTTGAGTCTGCATGGGCAAATAATGATGATGATGATGAGGGGAAAACAATTTTTAGTTGATGGGTTTCAAACTATGATCAAAACTGACAAACCCCACCTGCCAAACCTTAAGATCATAATCTTTTTCATTCTTCCGCATCTCCACAATCACCTTCCGGACGAGATTCGATTCCTTATCAACAATCTCGCCTCGGTAGAGGAGGCTATTCGATGAAAACGTTTTGCCCATGAAATTCTCAGCACTGAACCCGTTTGTTATCTTCTTCAACTCAGCATAAGAGTAGACTGGTATTTCAACCCCCGCCATTTCGCATTGTTCTAACATCAAAATATGAGATTAAGTTTTTTTTTTTTAAAAAAAAAAAAAAAACAAACAGAGATGTGAAACCATATAAACCCTAAGAAAGGAGCATAGACCTAGAGTTCTCGATTCTAGGTTAAGATCCTAGCACCTATGACCCAGAGGAATCAAATAAGAAGTTGCAGCTCTGCGTATAAGACTGCTAAAAAAATTAAAAAAAAAAAATACCACAAAACTCGCGCAGGCGAGGCCTCTAGAAAAACGGAGATGTCGAACCAGATGATAAACCATAAGGAAGGAGGATTAAAGATGGAGTTATAGATTGAATATTAAAACTCGAAGAAGAAATCTGGAGTAGTAAAGATAGAGAACAGCATGGGAGAGAGATATTGAGCGAAAGAACGCTGACCAGATCGACATTGGTCGGCGGAAGGTTGCGCCGGAAGTTTCTGCTTGGCGGCCATCTCCGCACGCTCCAGGGCTCCACGGTACGCAACACCGGAATGGCGAGAGAAGCACGCGCGGATCATAAAACCCCTCATCTATTTTGCATATAATAGCTAGGGGAGAGGATCCCCGCGCGCGGAAGACGCGCGGTGCATTTGCTTATAACTGCCACCTCATCTATTTTGGATCCAACGGCTCTCATAAAACCCCCATTGGACCGCTTCATAACGCCCTTCCCTCCGTTCGATTAGAGGAAGAGGATCCCAGAGTGCGGAAGATTCAAATGGTGAATAATCACCATAACACTTGCCTTCCAAGTGGTGAAATAGTCGATTCCAAGATCAATCTTTAGGACCAGTCATTTATCCAACTGGTGTGGTCGTCGGCCCGATTTATTGATCAAGCTGATTACAAAATATGAGTCCTCAGTTCGAACTTGAGTTCAAAGCTACAATATCTTAAGTTGGTCTAAAGTTGCAATATCTGAACTCTGACCAAAGTCATAATATCTGAAGTCGCAATATCCGGGGTCAGTCCAAAGTTACAACATCCAAAGTCGGTCCAAAATCGCAATAGCTGAAGTTGATCTGAAGATGCAATATCCGCAGTCGATTGAAAGTTATAATATCTAAAGTTGATCCAAAATCGCAACATTCAAAATTGATGTGAAGTCTATTTATGGCAGTAATTTCGTCAAATGGTTGTCAGCATCTTCACTTGACTGATCATTGAGTGGTCGAAAAGATCCCGATGAGGTTTTATCTAAAATCGATACGAAGTCGATTTATAGTAGTAGTTTTGCCAAGTCATTATCATCATCTTCATCCAACTAATCATGGTGCGATAGAAAATATCTCAATAAGAATTTTTGTGGAGGTCTTAACTTGGATCATGATATCTTCTTGTGCTTGGTACCTTGTTGATCACTGACTTGAAAGTCTTAGTCATAGCCGAGATATATCTATGATATCGATGCCTTTCAACCTAGTCATCGGCATCTAAATCGAAGCTTGGATATCCGATATTGAATCATTTCTCTTTGAGGACTGCGCTCAGCTTAGTTGTCCTAGATATATTTTGCAATATCTTGAAATGTCTTCAGTTATCTCTGATGATTTCATTTGTGGTCAGCTATAGTCAATATCAGTCAAGTATTTTACTCGATCGCTTTAACAAGAAACCTACATCAAGGCTCAAAAGGGATACTTTATGATAATACATTCTCAAATTCTTAGCATCCTATATCCAAAGTCAAATCAAAGTGCATACTTTATTGCAGCTCCTTTCGGGCTTGCAAAAATGAGCCTAGCTTTATATCTTTGAGAATTTAAGGCTCCATCTACATAAAGGATTAATAGGAAGGTTTTGCCTCCTTAGATGTTACCAAAATTGATTCCTCATCTAGTACAACGTATTCCATAAGAAAATCAATTGGAACCTGAGCTTTCATTGTTGATCAAGGATAATAGTGGACATGGTATTTCCCAAGCTCAATCACTCATTTCACCATCCATCCTAGGATGTTGGCTCTTGGAGCATTGCCTTTAGGGGCCGATCCATCAATTAAATTTTTGATTTCGCTTTCACATCCTTGTAATTTGTAATTACATCCCATCCTTTCAGATATTATTTTTGTTCTTTTGTTTGGCATGAATATCTTTATGATCTTAGCGATGTTTGTTGCTACTAGTGACTATTGTTAGTGTATATTATCTGATCTCATCATCATCTGGATACATGGTAGCAGATTATTATTTGAGATAAAGATTCTCTCATATCACATTGGCTCACAACTGATCTGCCTCTCTAGTATTATCTGCTAAATCAGCTTAATCAAGAATTGCTAGTGAATGGGACTCTTATCTTGGTTTGATTCCTATCTCCATCACCGTACATCAATTTCTGACCGATCTGATTACTCAAATTATGGTGTTCTATTTAGATGTTTATCGATATCAGTTATTCCATGTCGGTTTCTTATCGATGTGCCTTCGGAGGTACAAATAATTATCTGACAGCTGTCATCTAGCTCAGTTATAACTACCTTTCAGTTGTATTCCAGCTCATTTACCACATGGACAGTCGCCCCACGATCTCTATATAGTTTGTCATTCTGTTACAACAATCTAACGGTCTAATAAATCTCTAATCACCTAATAGATCTCTAATGATCTAACAATCTAACAGATCTCTAACACCTTAATAAATTTTTCTTAAAGCTTAAACAAGCTCTCTTTATAAAAGGGAGGCAAGGTGCTCTCTGGAAGGTAAGTCAAAATCAAGTTTGAACTTATAGAGATAAAATTCTACTAAAATTTTTACTAGAAAATCAAAGTTCTCTCTATTTACAGTTTATTTTACCTTTCTTCACTCACGAACTTTTACTTTTTGCTTTCTACTTCTCCATTTTCACTATCTGTTCTCAAGGCTCTGGCTGACTTAAGTATCGAAGAATCCTAAATCAGAAGGTACCCCATGATTTTGGAATTTTTTTTATAGATTTTACCTGTGATTCATGTTGGCCCAACTCTCACCTTTTCAGCTTGGTTCTACATCGATTTAACTTTTGGAGCCTTGTAGCAACAGATTAGTACTGGAGGAAGAATGTTTGAAAATTTTTAGTAAAAAATGATGAATAAGAAAGTACCAATTCATCCTCCACCTGTCTTACCTTTTCTTAGAGATGCTTAGAAGGTCACCCAACCATTAGTTGCTATCAATCCTCAGCAATTCAATCTTTTGGTACAACAAGTTCAGCTCTCACTACTATGGTACAACAGCTCTAGCATACTACTAAGTAGCAGCAGTGAAAACCAACTCCTCAAGTGGTTCAATCTCACCACTCTCAGCAACCAGCTCTTCAAAATCCTTCTGGTAAACATGCTCTTATCTCATTGATCAATCTTGGGAGGTTAAAATCATATGCTCCAAGCAGAAAAATAAGTGTAGAAGAAGATCTTGGGCAAAAAATCTAAGATCATGAGAAGAAATTAATGGAGATTCAAATTGGCAACTCACAGAATGGAAGAGATTTCAACTTGTAATCATCCTTCTCTTAGTAAATCCTTGATGAATCAATTTTTGTTCGGTTCAAGATATTTGCTGTAGAGTCATTCGATGGCTCTACTATCCCTATGGATCACTTGAATAGTTTTAGAGCCATCATGAGGTGCAAGGGGCGTCTTATGCCCTGCTTTGTATCACTTTACCTATCATCCTCAAAAAAATCTACAAAAATCTGATTCTTTGACTTTCAACCAGGATCTATTTTTCTTTTAAACTATTAGCCAAACTATTTGTCACTTATTTTGGCAACAATAGGGTTCACCTAAAGAACACAAATAGTCTTTTTACTGTGAAGCAACAAAAAGGTGAATCTTTGTAGAATTATACTACATGTTTTAATATAGCTATCTTAAAAATAAAAAAAATTTCAATGAGTCCGTTGCTATGGTAGCTCTGAAACAAAGGCTCAGGAGCAACCATCTGATCTTCTTCCTCAATAAGAATTACCCAGATAACTATAAGTAGATGCTTGTCTGGGTATGAAAGTATGCTCAAACTGAAGGCGAAGAAAGCATACTTCATCAGACAAAAAAGAATAAGATAGAAAAAAGCAACCTTGGGAAAAAGACTACAGAAAGCAACAAAATAATATTGACCAATCTAAAAAAATTAGAGGTCAGAAAGCCCACCTCAGAGATTTGATTCCTACACTTTGTTGTCTGCCCCTTGAGCTCAAATATTGATGGAAATCGGGGGCCAAGGGTATCTTCACCAATCTAACCTTTTGAAAGGCTCATAAAAAAAAAGAGATACGAAAAAGTAGTATCGCTACCACTGGGATCACGGTCATGATACTAAGGAATGCCAATAGTTGAAGGATGAAATTGAGATATTGGTACGTCGAAGTCAACTTGGCAAGTATGTTCGAGATCAGATTAATCAAACTACTGACCAATGACAGAAGCCAGATAATGAGAATGATCTTAACAGACCTACCGTTAGAGTTATCAATATGATCTCCGATCTCAATGGCACTGTAGAAACAAATAGAGTGGTTGGGAGTTCTAACTTCTCGTAATGATACTATTGTTGTTTCTATAATAATAGCAAAATATAATATAAAAAAATATTAGTGGATAATGGAAACTCTGCTGACGTATTATTTTATGATACTTTTCAAAAAATAAATTTGATAGGTCAGCTGAACCAAGTCGGCACTCTTTTAATTGGTTTCTCTAAAAATTCTGTATCCGTAGAAGGAGAAATTACTTTGTCGATTACCACAGGCATAGAACCATGTCAATCAACCATAAGATTCACCTTCTTGATTGTTAGAATGCCTTCAATTTGTACAATTCTTGATTGATCTGGACTCAATACCCTCAAAGCTATTGTTTCTACTTATCAACTATTAGTTCGAGTCCCCACTATGGAGTTAGAGAAATATAAGGAGATCAAATGCTCGCTAACTAATACTTTTCGACAGCAACAAAAATGAAGAGGTCTACGAAAGCCTTATCAATTGAAGTACTTAAACAGAAAAATATATTTGATATCAGAAAAAATTGAGGAGAACTAGCTGAGAAGCTTATCACTATTTTCTTGGGTGATAATCTAAAAAAAAAATACTTCAGATCCAGTCATTATTGGAGCCAAATTTAAGAGAGAAGTTGATATCTTTTCTTCGAGCAAATATAGATGTCTTTGCCTAGTTAGCCTCTGACATGCCTGAAATCTTAACTGATGTCATTATGCACAAGCTCAATATTGATCCAAAACATAAGCTAGTGTAGCAAAAGAAAAAAAACTTTGCTCTTAAAGGACAGAAAGCAATAGATGAAGAAGTTGATAAACTTTTGAAAGCTAAATTTATCAGAGAAGCACTGTATTCAAAGTGGATCACAAATATTGTCATAATTAAGAAAGCCAATGAGAAGTAGAGGATCTATATTGATTATACTGACCTCAACAAAATTTATCCAAAAGATAGTTTTTCTCTTTCAAAAATTAATCAGCTTATTGATTCTACTTTGAGGTATAAATTATTGAGTTTTATGGATGCTTTCTCTAAATACAATTAGATCAAAATGGTATCTGAGGATGAAGAAAATATAGTCCTGATTACTAAAAGAGATTTGTATTGTTATAAAATGATATCTTTTGATCTTAAAAATACAAGTGCTACATACCAATGTCTGATGAACAAGATCTTCAAGTAACAAATTAGTCTGCAATATGAAGGTCTATGTTAATATTATGTTGGTGAAAAGCATTAAGAAAGATTGGCACATTACCGATCTAAAGGAAGCTTTTGGAGAACTTTGTAAATATCAAATGAAGTTCAATTCCAACAGATATGCTTTTGAAATAACTTCAAAAAAATTTTTAATTTTTTTTGTAACTCAAAGATGAATTGAAGCTAATCCTAAAAAAATTCGAGCTCTACTCGAGATGAAGCATCCAAGCTCTGTCAAAGAAGTTCAATAGCTCACTGGGCAAGTAGCTTTTCTAAGTTGATTTATCTCTAAATCAGCTAAAAAATATCTTCCTTTCTTCAAAATTCTTAGGCATATCAAATACTTCACTTGGTCAGATGAATGTCAAGCTTTCTTTGACGATCTAAAAAAGTATCTCGGATCCACTCTGTTGCTGTCAAAGTCAGTGGAAGGTGAGAAATTATTCATATATTTATCCATTTCAACTAATGCTATTAGCTTGGTCTTGGTCTGAAATGATGCAGAAATATAGAAACCAATTTATTATACAAGCAAACTACTTATAGATACTGAAACTCGATATTTTAATATCGAAAAGATGATCTATACTCTTACTATATCGACAAGATAGCTCTGATCTTTTTCTAAGCTCATTCTATCATAGTTTTGTCTGATCAACCTCTAGAGTCTCTCCTATAGTGGTTTAATACTTTAAGTCGGATTGTTAAATGGGTTATTAAATTGAGTGAGTTTGATATTGATTATCTCCCTCGATCTTCATTAAAAGCTCAAGTTCTAGCTGATTTTATTATTGAATATTTTATTTTCGATGAGAAACCTATCTTCAAAAGCTTTGAAGATATCAATTCGGATTCTTTTTGAATATTACATATTGATGGAGCCTCTAATTCAAAAGGGAGTGGAGCTAGTTTGATTCTAGAAAGTTTGAAAATCATTGTCATTGAATGTGCTTTAAGATTCAATTTTGATATATCAAATAATAGAGTAGAATATGAAGCATTAATTATAGGACTTGGAATGGCTAAAAAATTGAATGTTAAAAGGCTTAGTCTTTATTGATTCTCAACTTATCATTGGTCAGATATGAGGTCAGTTTGAAGCTAAAGATTTTACTTTATCACAATATTTGCATAATATAAAAGAATTGTTAAAAAATTTGAAATACCTAGAAGTCATATAATTATCTAGATCGAAAAATATCCGAGCTGATGCTCTATCTCATCTAGTCATGTCGGATTTTTTAAAACTCAATTCAAATATTTCTATTGACATTCTTGAAAAATCTAGTATTGAGGCCTTACTTATTGTCCAAATTGATCATGAGCCTAGTTAGATTGATCCATTAATCGAGTATCTTATTAACAAAAGTTCTGCCAACTGATCTAGTTGAAGCAAAAAAAATTAAAAGACAAACCCCATGGTATGTTATTCTAAACAATCAATTATATAAGAAATCGTATTTCTTCCCGCTGCTCCATTGTCTGAGACCATCAGAAGCTGATTATGTTCTTCAGAAAGTTCATGAAAAAATTTATGACAATCACTTGGAGAGCAAATCTTTGGCTTATAAAATAATTAGATAATATTACTATTAGCCTACCATTCTAAAAGATTCTGTAAATCTTGTCGATAAATGTGATCAATATCAAAGATATACCAATGTTTAATATCAGCCTATATTCGAGTTCGTTTCTATTGCAGCACCATGGTCATTTGTTGTTTGAAGAATAGATATTCTAGAATCTTTCCAAACAGCTACGAGATAAAGAAAATTCATGATGGTAGCCATTGATTATTGACTAAGTGGGTGGAAGCTGAGCACCTAGCACAAATCATTAAGAAAAAGATGAGAGATTTTATATGAAAATCAATTATCTACCATTTCGACTTACCTCACATTACAATTACTGACAACGAATGGTAGTTTGACAATCAGAAGTTCAAAAAATTTTGATTCTGCTCCATATTGATCACAAATTCACTTCGATTAGACATCCACAGTTAAATGAAGAAGTCGGAGTCACTAATAGAATCATCCTTTAGAGTTTGAAAATAAGGCTTATTGAGACCAAAAGATTCTGGGCAAAAGAGTTTTACAATATTCTTTGGACATATAGAACTATACCTTAAGTACCAACTGGAGAAACACCTTTCAAGCTCACCTTTAGGATAAAGGCAATGATACCTATTGAGATTGATCATCTTACGATCAGAATAAAAAAAATTTTATGCGAAAAGCAATTCATATCGATTGAGGAATGATCTTGACTCACTTGATGAAACCCAGAAAAGAGCCCAATCCGTATGGCAATTTATAAACAAAGAGTGGCCAAATATTATAACTCTTGGGTGAAGCCTAAAATTTTTCATAAAGGTGACCTAGTTTTTCGATGAGCTGAAATCTCAAAGCTAATAGAACAAGAAAAACTTGCTCCAAACTAGGAAGGATCATATCCGATGATCAAGGTAACTCATCTAAGAGCTTATCGAATTAGAAATCTTGATAGCATAACCATCCGAAGAATATGGAATACTGAAAATCTCAGAATATATTATCAATAAAATTTTTTCAATAAAGCATTCAATTTTGTCCCAATAAAGATAAAATTCTGACCAAAGTTTTTGTTGAAGAATTCCTCTTCATCCAAACTAGATCGGTGAAATCTGATCAAACGATGATGATTACCAAAAGAAAAAGATGTCCAAAAGAGGTCGAAAAAGCTATGATATGGCCATTAAAATTTCAACTAAACCAAGTTCAAGATGAGTCCCAAAGAGGATCAAAATATCGATCTTTGGATCGAGATAATCTAGATAGGACCAAAAATCTGGTCTTCAAATTTGTTTAAAGCTTCGATTGGGCAAAATTCTGAAAAGAACCAAAATATCAATCTCCAGATCAAGATAAGTCCTGATAGAATCAAAAATTCTATCTTCGAATCGATCTAAAGTCCCGACTGAGCAAAGTCCCAAAGATGACCAAAAATCTCAATCTTCGGATTGAGATAAGTCCTGAAGATGATCAAAATATCAATCTTCGGATCGAGATAAGTCTCGATATGATTAAAAATCTAATCTCTGAATTAGTTCAAAGCCCCGAATATGTCAAGTCCGCCTGAGAACCAAAATATTGCTCTGCGGATCAAGATAAATTCTGAGAAGATAAAAAATCTGTTCTCAAGATTGTACCTCACCAGATATCATGAGATATCCAATCACTAGGTTGGACCTCGTTGAGCAATTCAGAATATTCGATCTCCGGATTGGACATTATCAAGCAAAATGAAGAAGTGAGCTTAAGCCCGTGGAAAGGGCACTAGATCTATAACTAAATTTCTTTAATGGTGATTACAGAAGGGCAACATGGCTCACAAAATCTGATTTGCCACTCTGACTTTGATTAAAGGTATTTCTAAAACCTTTACATTGGATTATTAGAGATTGATTTATCTCCAATTACATGACTGGATTTAAATTCAGTTCAATAATCGCTCCCCTTACTATCTACTATCTTTGCTTTGCTAAAAGAATAGATTGATTGATTCTCTCCTTTACTTCGAGGATAGTGCCCCATACCAGCACAGAGATTGACACTATGAGACTAAGAATGACAACATAAAGCAAGGGAGAATCTGAGTGCTGTGGGATCCCAATATCCTAACAACAGTTAAAGTTATCGAAAAGTCAAGGTCTGACCCAAATTGAGCGAAGGCAGCCACTTCACGATATTGTGCCAATTCGAGTTTTAAACTACTGCAGACTTATTTCATAGCTCTCAACTGAGCGGCAGACCTGACGTGACTGACAAATAAGCCAACATTAATAGCTAGTCTAATTCCATGATAAAAGAGCTCTATTTCCGTCGTGATTGCGACTGTCTGTCAAAATCAGTCGCAATCTTTTGACATAATACTAGAGCAACTGCTTTGAGTCTGTGCACGTGCTAACCTGAGCAGGACTCCAGATGGATGTGGTCCAATGGCTAAAGCTCTGCCAGCTTTTTGTAGACTGGCAATCTCCGAGAGGAACCTTCACCCCTCGGGGGAGGCCAGGTGGGATGGTAGACTTTTTCTTCACCACTAGTGGCAGCGAAGTCTTTGGTAATTAGCAAGGGAGGAAGGAAGATCTCCACTCATTCATTAAGTGCTTGGTTATTGTGTATTCATGAGAAGTCATCTAAAAAATAGGAAGAGTCAGAAGTAGGCAACAGTGGCCAGATCCAGTGCAGAAGCTGAATATAGAGCCATGTCCTATACAGCAGTGGATAAAAGCACAATGAAGGGCTAGCCTTTCCTTGCACAGCAAAATGGATTTCATATCTTTCGAAGGGAGTGCTCACTGTAGGTACTCATACCAATAAAAAGTTGCATTGCAGAGAAAAATCCTGTGCTGAGCTAAAAAAAAAGTGAAAGGAAGGTGATGGGGTGAAAAGCACTCCGAATCACTTTTGATTAAAAAAACCCCTTCTTCTAGTTGAACCTAACTTTATTAAATCTTGCTTGCTTGGAACAGAATTATTATAGCTAATGGGTCGCGAGGAGAGATACTAAAGCTTCGAGAATGGAATTCCTTTCTATTGCCTTTTAATGATGTAATGATACCATCAGGATGGGACTTCGAAAGCAACTTGTTAGTGTAAAGCATGAGAAGCTAAAAAAATGAAACCCATGTCTTTGAAATCCAACGATCGTAATGCCTATAAAAATCGAAAATGAGAGAGCCAAAGTAATGAGAAAATGACTTGTCAGGATTCACAGGACAAGAGCCTATCGGTAAACATAAGAACATGCCTGAATCTTGGTTCCCAGAGGCGTAAGCTACTCAGAAAGCACCACACGACGGAGATCTTGAACATCATTATACGATTGTTCGAATTTTGAGACTAGACTAGCACTTAAGAAAAGAAAGAAGCGGACCAAATGAAAAGAAAAGCTTATTGGCAGCTGCCGACTTAACGAATGGTAAGAGATGCATGCGCTAGATTCGACTTCTTTCTTACAGCCCAATAAGACCGCTAACCTTATCGCAAGGAGAAGTTTAGATCAAGCTTCCGATAAACTCAGATTTTCGACTAGTCTAGCACTAACTCTTCGATATATTTCTTGTTGAAAGTATTTCTGATCCCACTGATAACGAGTGGGATCAAATAATTCGATTGGGATAGTTGCTAAACCATACCACATAGTTCTAGCAACAACAAAAAACCTCATGCTGATATCTATGGTCGTCTCTGGTCATATTTCTTTTATAACTTCTATCGTCCCATTCATTATGGTTCCAGACGAGTAAGCCACCTTAGGTAGAAGGCTTTCCAACATCGGATAGGAAAGTAAGAGAAAAGCGCATTCACGAAAAACCTGAAAGATGGTAGCTACTAGAATGAGTCTAATTCTTTCTCTTCTCTGCCTGTGCCCGCACAGCAGAGTAGTCAAGAGTCCCAAGACTCTTTTTAGTTGTTTTCTTTCAAGGAGTGCTTGAAACATAGCTAACCCTTCTTAAGGCAAGAGTGCTTGAAGAGAAAGCTACCCAAAGGAGAAGCAGTATACGCAAAATCTGTCTTTGTCTCCTTGGTACCCCTCCCTCTTATTCTTCCTTTATAATAGCTGCCTCGCTAGCAAAGAGTCTTCCAAGCCCTGTGAAGGTGATCAAAACTTCTTTCGCTTGTTCACGACTTTACGATGAAGGCTTTTAGGCCTAACCGCAGTATTAGAACATCATAGAGGTCGGCAACATTTTGATCTTTTTTTGGTGTGCATTGCAAATACTTTCATTTTTAGCATCTCATTTTCTCTGGAGAAGCTCAAATCGAGTCAAAGAAAAAGTGCATTTTTTGACTCAACTACAGTTCTTGCTATTCCTGCAATCTAATTGGTTGGCAAGGCTAACAAGATGTCTTTTATATTTGCTGGCAAGTTCAGAGTAATAGCAGAGTAATTCCAATTTCCCTCGCAGCTCAAAATTTCATGAAGCATAAGATTATCATTTTCTATCCCATTCCGTTGTTAGCTTATGTCCTTTCCTTTTAAGCTAAACTTTATTATTTATAATTCATCTTCATCTATTTCTCGATATACTTTACTTACTCTTCTTAATAGGAGAGATTTTGTTGCTTGTCTAGTACCGAAGGAAGGGCTTAAGGGTGAGACTAGGAATAGGAACTTTCCATTCCTCAAGTACGGTTAAGAGCCAATGAGATGGTATTCTTTCCCAAAGGAGTACGGGGATGAGAACTAGGTCATTTAAAGCACTCTCTTAAGGGTGAGGTCGAAAAGAAAATCTAGGCAGGAACTCACTCAATGGAGCAGAATATGGATCGAACCGAAAGACTAGATGCTCGCCTTTTGAATAGAAGGTGGGTCCTTTTTGTTGGTTGAAGTGCGGTCCGTCGAAGTAGGGAATGCACCACAGGTTGACCCACGGCACAATTCCACCGGCATCTATTCCTGAACCAGCGGATTTAGCTTTTACCAACCCAAGAGAAAAGGAAGAAGCAAAGAGCACCTCTCATCGAGTGACTTCTCAAGGATTGGATTGTGGTTCCAGCAATTAGATATGGTAATAGCTGACTCGGGAATAAACATAAGGTAGGTGGTGCCAGTGATCGCTCAGAAGGACAATCAGGATGTGAGGTACCAAAGGTCAACTCCCTTTCTATTAGTCCAATGTCTATGATCAAGTAATGCTGGATTGGTATTCACGGGTCACTTTCTTGAACTGAACTAGCTCTAGCCCTTGACTTAGTCCTTTCTTTTTCTTGCTCGTTTTCAAAAGAAGTAGAAAGAATTAGTGGCTTCCCTAAGATCCAAAGAAATTGCACATGTCGAATGGATCAGAGAGGGTAGGGTTCCCCTACAAACAATTCAAGACATCGATAATAAACATGCTGTGCTGGAATCCTCTGGGTTTAGCTGAACAGGCTGACGATCGACAGAAGATGCTGGGCAAAGCTACTGGCCTGAAGAGTGGGTCTTTCATCCGTCTTTCCTAGGTGCACATCTCCATCTACTAAAAGTAGGGGTGGTTGCTATATATAGATTGGGTCATTCATAACCAGAGCAATAATCGATGCTACTACAGCAATAACCGAAATAATCGATGCCTGTTAAGCCTCACAGCATTGGGACTTCCTAAAGAACAATTGCAGTTTATCAACCACTCACAAGTCCACTGATATCTTCGACCTAGATTGCAAGATGAACTATATAATTTTGATTTCTACTCCATCCTTTCTGATAGGATCATGGGATACTATAACCTAGGTCCCTCAACTTTGAATGGATGGCGGGGTGTAGGTGGCAAGTAGTTATATGGATACGGTGCTTTACCCATAGACGCTTCTCCAGCTCTTGCAATTAAGATCACTTCTTAAAGTTAATCATCTTATCTATTCGAGCTGAGATTAGTCATTTGACCTATTTGATTTGTCGATCTTAAATTGCATATACTTGTTATCATCTAACGAATGTCAGAAGTTCAATAACTTGCACATATTTCAAAACAAGTAAAACTTAGATCGGATTATCTAAGATCAAAAAATAGAAACAAACATATGTTTTGAAAAGATTCTATTGCATTAATATGAAAAGGTTACAAAAGCCTACATCAGGTTGATGCAAAAGTTGAAAAAAGAAAGGAAAAATATGAATCAGGCCTTAGTCCAAGATTCTATTGAAGGAGAGATCGAGCTAGGTTCTTCTTTGGGAGGAGTCAAGCTAAGTTCTTCCTTAGGAGTGAGCCGAACTTTCTTCTTCCTTTGCCTTTTTTTTTTTCTAGTGGAGCTTCCATGGTGATGATCTCAACCAGATTGGTTGGGATTTTGGCTGGAGGCACCTCAAAAGAAGGGGTTGCTGGAAGTTGGGTGGTAGTGGCATCAGAGGTCACCTTGGCTGTTACTTCTATAGCTGCATCAATTATGATCTTGCTGAGATTAAGGTTAGGAAATAGCTTGATGATCAGGCTCTGATAGCTCTTGAAGCTATAGTCGAAGGCTCCCTCTAAGGTCCAATCACCTCATCCTAGAAAACTGTAGAACTCTTGTAGTCTTTAATAATTTGGGACATCTGCTTTTGATTCCTATCCAGTTGACATTGGTAAGTAATCAAATTGCCCTCCTACTTCGCAATGGTCACCTCAGCCTCTTTTAGTTTATTTTTTAGCTCAAAAATCTTGTGATATCTTGCTCTAAAACAAAAAGAAAAGGAAAAAAAAAAGAAAAACATTGAAGACTCCTGCTGGGAGTCTTCTTATGCACGACCTCATTCGAGAAGAAGTCAAATCTGAGAAGGATTCAGCCTCCCTTCCATTCTATAAAACCTTCTCTCCCTCCTTCAAAGCCACCTATGGTGAACACAGGTGATTTTTCTCCCTCTTTTCTCCATTAAAGCTATGGCCTCCCATTATTGTGTTCAGTAGAAAATAAAGATCGAAGATGCCATCAAAGCTTGGGTAAGGCTCTGACCTTTCTTCCTCTCCCTCTTCCCTTTCTCTTCTAGCCCCAGACCTCATTGTCGGCCACCAACTTTGTCAAAAATCGAGAAGAAAAGGATCTTTAATTTTTAAATGATTTTTTTCATAATTTTTTGCCGATTGAACCTCACTGCTGGCCATCTCTAGCTCCACCACCATCGATCGCTGTTATCGGACCACTGACCATGCCATCGCACCTCGTCGAAGCACAAGCCACCAACCACCCCCTCCCCCCGTATCCCACTATTTGATCAGTAAAAGAAAGAAGAAAAGAAAAAAGAATAAGAAGAAGAGAAAAGAAAAAAAAAGAAAAAAAGAGAGAAAATTTTTTTCTCTCTCTCCTTCTCTCTCGAAAGACCCTCTCTTTTTCTTTCTTTAACTGCATCACAGATCCTAGGACAAACTTGAGATAAAAATAAGATGATATGGAATCACTTTGAAATTTATGCAGTAGGTTGGATCCCAGTCCAATCCTTATTTAAAATTTATAGCATCTGATTATACTTAATCCTTATTGAGTCATCTTGATATGATCTCTGATGATCTCAATCATGATTGCCTCTTCTGAAGGATACAAAGATTCTCTCTTCACTTTCTCTCTCTACTTTTTCTCTCATGATTGACTTTCTCTCTTTAAGAAGATCCATGAATCTTGTATTAAGTCATGTCTTCATCTTCTAAGAATTCATGTTGATTCTAATAAAATGACCTAAAGTTGCTTTAATGTCCATGCTGTATGTCAACCTCATTTGGCTATATCAAGTATGTTGGGATGCGTAGGTAATTTCATGCATGTATTTCGAAATTTTTTTTTAAAAAAATTACAGTAGAAGATAATTAGATTAATCAAATTAATCTAATATGCATATGATCTAATCATCAAATCAACCTACTCTAGGATCTATGACATGATATGTTGCATATAAAATCTAAAATAATCCAAAGATAAAATCAACATACATGCATGTGAGCAGTAGACCATATCTACTTCTAATCTGAGTTCAGATCCATACCTAATTATGGGTCGATAATCTCTGATATTGAGAGATATACTAGAGAAGATCTTTGCAAGTTGCTCGCAGCCGCACATGCATCCGATCTCTACAAAAAATTCACTCGAAGCTCCGATCTGATCGACCTTCTCGGGAGTGTTAGCTCATGCAAGGATCTTCTTCTTGACTGATCTGGATCTTTTCTTCAAATATCTAAAATCTTTTTAGAGGTTGATGATGAACTTCTAAAGGAGATGAAGAGGTAGAAAAAAGATAGAAAAAAAAATAATTTTTTTTTAATTTATTCCCTCTTTGCAAACCCAAAGGATTAAAAATCTGAAATTCAGATTTTTGCGCAACCCCAAGAGAGAGGACCCTCCTCCCTATTTTTCACATCATGAATCATATCCAAACTTCTACCACATGAAGAGCTCTCTTTTGGTATCTTACACATATAAAAGAAATCATAAAAGCCCTTTTTATAGGATGTGTAAAGAGGTGGGGTGAAGAGTCTTAGTGATCCTAGACTCTCTCAGAATTCTGCCTTCCTTTACAATTCCACATCCCAAAACATGACAAAAAAATATGGGACTCCCCTTTCCATATTTTTTTATAGTAAATCAGTTCTCTACTGATCTCCCATAAAAAATCTCTTCAAAATGTCACACATATAAGGAGAAAAAAATTTATTGGCATGGAGAGGTTGATCTGAATGAGAACAGATTCTCCTAATAAAGAATATTTTAAAATCTAATTTTAAAATATTTTTTATATTAAAACTATGTCAGATTTGGATGTAAGATAGATAAGAAAAAAGACTCTTTGGTATGAAAAAATCTCACACAAAATAATTTTATGCATAAAGATACAAATTGGGTTGGTGCAGGGAGAAGAGTCCTATTCTAATAAGGACTCTTATTTTTCTTATTTGAATCTAAATCAAATCACATCTGGTTTAGTCTAAATAAAATATATAAAATCTAATTTAATTAGATTCATAAATTTTTATCAAATTTTAATCAAATTAAAAATTTATTGAATTAAAATTCTGATCAAATCAGAGATAATTTTCTCTTAGTGATTAGGTCATCACATAACCTAATCGGATCAAACCTAATTGAATCTAATTCAATTAGATTTTATTTAATTCTCTTTACTTAACTAAATTGAGCTAATTAATAATCTAATTATTAATTAATCCTTAATTATTTTTTTAATATTTGATAAATTAATTTATTGTAACTTTTGTATAAGGTTAACTATCAATCGAATTGATGATTAAGCCCTTTAATGATTCTTAATCCTTGATCAGTCACATGATCAATCAAAAATTTTTTTAAGTATGATCCCATAGGTTTGAACCTAAGCCAGTAATACAAGAATATTTTCTTGAACTAATCGATGAAACAATCTAGTAATGATGACCCGACGTCCGGATAGGTCGAATGAAGGTGAAGCAATATTCAAGAACCCATTGGCATATGGTTACCTAATTTATTTCTTTGAGCTTAATGCTTGAGGATAAACTAAGATTTAACTATTAATCCTAGATAAGTCATCCATATTATATTTCAATCTTTTTCAAATCTATCACATGGATTGCTCGGGTCTAAATTTTGCTAAATTAAAATACACTGATACATATCTCCTATTAATTTGGAGGGGTCAATTCCATCTTGACTTATGCACCAACTTGATAAGTATTTGACTGTACCCAAAAATATTCCATCACTAAATTAAAAACTCAATTATTCTGACATCAAAATACAGTGAGTTGCTTGTAAGTCATCATGGTAATCTCAAGTTGGAGGGATATTTATATCCATACCCTTCGCGAGCTATCCTTGACAGTAGAGTACTCCGCAGATGGCCACGTTTAGTGATGATGTATCTCTATATCTCATCTGCATGCCATTCTAGTATTTCTATATCATTTAGTTACAAGAACAACCAACGCATATGGCACACAACGACCTACACTTGATATCGCTATCATCTTAGTAATAGTGTGTCATTTGATAGCGAATCGATTTAAGAACTATGCAATAAATCCTCTTTTATCGATCAAAGTAGTCTTAAGGACTTCATCACGATATAAGAGTTTGTTAGAAAATATAATCTCATGATAAAAAATATCAAATAACTTTTATCATTTATCAATTCATATATATTTATAATTAGCACAATCGTCAAGCAATTGATTTTAGGATATAATTCCCAACAACTCTCACTTGGACTAAAGCCAATCAATATAGTATCATATACCCATCTTCGATTTATCATCTCAGAACTGCATTAGTAGATGGGTTGATCGAGTTCTTCTTTCCGTCGATCTTCTAAAAATTGATGTCACTTTAACAGATTTTCTAAATAAAATGGTAGCACTGCAAGATGCCTAGTAAGCTAATGAGACTTCGGCTCCTTGGCATGAGCTATGGCTCCAATGCTGTACAATACAGTAGGACCATCATCGAAGGGTGCCACTCCTAGCTTGCCAGTGATCTGTACAATCGCATAGCTTTCTTGCAAGCATTGAATGCTACAATACATTTTGCCTTGCAATTTAAATTTGATTATATTTTTTTTGCTTGGAACCTTTTCAGCAGATTGCTTCATTATTTAGGCTAAGGATGTATTCCAACTCATTCTTGCTATTATTATGTCCAACTAAAAATTAGAGTCATACTTCATAAATTTTAAGTCAGTTTCTTTATAATCGAGTCATCGATCTTTAGTATTTCTTAAATACTTAAGGATGATCTTTCAGTGATTCTCCCTTGGATCTTGCAAGTATCCACTCACTACCCTAGTGAGTATACTATATCTAATCTCATACATAGCGTATATGATAGAATAAATTCTACTCATAAACACCGTATGTATGTTGGACTGAAAAAACTTAAGCAACCTTCTAGATCTATCTCTATAGATCTTCATCTCTAGAATGAGAGATGCTTTTTTCAAATTCTTTATGGAGAACAATAATAACAGTGAAACCTTTATTCTCTGTAATATAAAGAATATCATTTTTAATTAAGAAAATTTTATTCATATATAAAATAAGAAATACACTCATAGAACTATTAACCTATTTGTATTTGTAGGATTCTTCTTCGTTCTCAACGAAGCCATGCATTTTGATCACTTATCAAAATGCATGTTGCAACTCCAAAATATTTAACATTGCCATAAGAGAAAATATCTCGTTATGGTCAATACCATAATGTTGACAATATTCTTAGACAAGCAGACGATCTTTGTAGGTCTCCATCTTTTCGTCTGCGCTACTCTGATCCTATTGAAGATCCACTTATACTCTATAGGCTTCACCCTTCGAGTGAATCAATGAATGTCCATACACCATTGATCTTTATGGACTTCACTTCGGACTCTATGGCTCCAAGTTATTAATCAGAGTCAGACCTCTGCATGACATCCATGTAGATGATCAGATCCTTGTTGTTCTCATCGAGTTTAACAAGATCACATCTCAAATCTAGAAACCAAAGTCTCTATCTAACGGACAGTACTGTACCGAATCTTCTTCATGGTGCCTTTAAATGGGTTCTAGGTTTGATCTAATCAAATCCGATTCTATAGGTTTACTAGATTGTATCAATTTTTTTATCTATCAAACTTTATAGGTTTCACATTAAAGGTATCAGTACCTTCATCAAGGTACTCTTTTTTTGAAAAAAATATCGAACAACTCTTATTCTTTAGCATGATAGAAGTTATATCCCCTAGATTCTTTGGGGTTACCCTACAAAATAAAATATATATAGGATCGAGATTCAAGCTAATCTATTTACAAATGCTCGCTATAAACCAAACACTCATAAACCCCAAGGTAAGAAAGTATCGACTTATGCCTAGTCCATATCTCATATGGAGTCTTTGTGACTAATTAATTCAAAATCTAGTTCAGAACATAACAAGTAGTCTCAAGAGCATAACCTTAAAAGGAGACTGACAGACTTTTAAATCCCATCATGGATCGAACTATATCTCATAAAATCGATTCCAACAGGAGAGAATCCTACTCTCTTTTAGATATGTCAAAATTTACTTGAAATGTATTTTCCTCTTTGGTCTAATTAAAGAGTTTCAATGCTCTTTCCAATTTGTTTCTCTACCTTCTTATGAAATTGTTTGAATATTTCAAATAATCCAAATTTATGACAAATATGTTCGTAGATCCAATATATTAGTATATATCAGATTCAAAATATCATTGGCTCGTTTATCTTTTCCAGTAAAAAGTGACTTGATTATCTTACTAAAGAAATAGGATTGACATGTTGATAATGATTCAAAATTATTGACCTTAAGAATTATCTCCTATTGATCATATTCTTGTTTAATGACTGAACCTAAATTACCAAAGACAGACTTTCATGATATTATCTATTTTAGGAAGTTTGTTTGATTGTGTACAATACACTAACAGACTGTGGCTATTCATAAATATATTTTTTCAGTTATCCACATGATTTTGATATCATTTATAATGATATCACAAAAATCATTAGACAATAGTGACAATCACTAAAATAATATTATTAGAATTAAAAAAAGATTCGATGATTCTTAAAATCAGGATTGGAATATGACTTCCAACTCCAATATTTAGGAACTTGCTATTTTCAAACTTTTTACTAACCTGAAGTCATTGCAATGGTTTGCATAGAATTTCGATATCCAAGATCTAGGTAGTAGTATCACAGATAAAGAAATTATAAAGTGTTATCATATAAGTACCTTATCCAGCAATCCTTTGCTGATTTCTCTTTTTTTATCTGTTTCAATTAAGGGACTCTATCAGATCAGGTTAATCTTAAATTATTTTATCAGTTCAGACTCATCAACCCAAGCACGACTCTTTTGCACCTTCTTCTCCTTTCTCAAAGGATTATTTTTCCATTGAAGATACATCTTCAAAGGTGCGAAAAAAAATTTCTTCACTATTTGAAGAATTTTTTTTTATTGAGCATCATCGAATTTATAACTAAATTTGTATTCTTTGCTGCTCCCAATAACACCATACAATGATATGATCATTTGGTCACTTTTGATAAGTTCTTTTGATCACATCATGTATGTTGGATGTGAGAACATCAAATGTTATATCTATAATCATATTTAGGATCCGTTCGTGCTCTAGAACTATTTGCAACTTTCGATACCATCTATGAAAGTTAGATTCTATAAATAAATCACTGTCAAACAGTGAATGGAGCAACGACATCTAGCTATAACTGAAAGAAAAATACAAGACCTCTATGTTTATGAATTGATTAAGCCTAAAGATTTAAACTTTAGTCTAAAAGTTCTTCCACTATTTTAGTCAAATTGGTAGCCTCTACCTCCAATCTGAGAAATTACCTTAATTTCTTAGCGGATACTAGAATCCACACAGACTGCATACAAGCCCGATGATAGCTCGATCAATCCATATGCATCTATGGGTAGATTCTCAACCTGTTGTTTTTCCAAATAATTTTCAATAATTAATTTTACCTCAGATTTTATTTCAGTAGGTGATGGGCCTCCACTGAATATTTCGGTTAGGTCAAAATATTAACATGCACCTACTCAGTGTTTCTAACTAATAAATGATCGGGCCTGATGATAGCTCGATCAACCCAACCATCATCTGATAGCACAACAGAGTCAACATATGATGAATGATAATTTCATCATTTAGAGAGAATACCAGACGGATGGCGCATGCAATGTCAATCAAA
Organism: Elaeis guineensis; assembly: GCF_000442705.2. Taxonomy (NCBI): domain Eukaryota; kingdom Viridiplantae; phylum Streptophyta; class Magnoliopsida; order Arecales; family Arecaceae; genus Elaeis; species Elaeis guineensis. Next base: position 170,737,598 of record NC_025993.2, on the reverse strand, counting down.
AATAATGGATCCATTATCATTCATCTTAATAGGAGATAATGATCTATTTATCCCCATAACTAGCTTATTTTATGGATCTAATAATTTAAAAATCAATTTACAGAAGAGATAAGAAAGATCAATCAGTAAACTATAATCTTCCCACTGACTTTACTAAGTTATTAAATTGGATCAGGGTTATACTAGTTGAAATGACACTTAGATTAGTCACATTGATCAATCTTAATCGCATGGGTCAACTCAAATCACTTAGCGATCTAATCAAGATATAATTTATCAAATTGGTCAGGTAAGTGAGATCGATGGGAGGATCTGTAAAGCTTGCCTTAGACACCATCGAAATGGTCAGATAAGCTCCTTTCAATTAAAAATCATCGGACAAAATGACAAACTTACCTTAGACACCAATTGGTTAATTAGTTTCGATTTGACCAACCTAACGATTTGAATTCAACCACTAAGCCACAATCAAGGTCCATTAGGTCTAATCAAAAAGACATGAACTTGACCATCTACAACTATTGTATTGATTCTAAAAAAATTCTGATTTAATCTAATTCAATATTTGGCTAGATTTAATCAATTTTTCTAGTTAGTCTATTAACTCTCTGATTCTAATCTTAGGTCTAACCCAGTTAAGAGGATCTAATTTGAGCTAACCCATGCCTCATGTTTTATGCAATGTCATTAGATCTCAAATCATAATTCTAGATCTAATCAACTCAATACTTAATTCTCAATTAAGTTTTGTATCAACATGATTAAGGTTTTGAAAATAATTTTCATATGTAATCATAAAATCTTCTAGATCAAATCTAAATTTTTTATGATTTTAAATCAAAATAATTTTGATTAAACAAGATTAGACGTAACTAACTTCTCGCAACTTGCATCATATACAACAACACCTAGGATTTCAAGATCTATGATTTTGCACGAAGATAAGTTTTCTCCTTTTGCTTTCTTCTTCATGGGATCTAATCACATAATACCCCTATACGTCATAACAGCACGTCATCGAATGAGAAGAGAGGGCCTTTAAATCTTTCTTGCTCCTATGATCGAATGGTCTAGTAATCAACCCAATCCAAGTACTTACTAATCGGATCATCTAATCTAATCACATATCACATATGTATGAATTTAGATCTAATCTAAATTATATTAGATCTAATTATAACTTCAGATCATATCTAAATCAGATCATAAATATCACATGCAACATATAAAATCAAATTTTATCGAAGATCAGCACAAACTAAGATATTTTTTTTACTATGAGGGATAAACCATACAGCAGGATAACCTTATATCAGTTTGTGCGATCGATCATTAATTAAATTTAGATCAAAATATCATATATCAGATCTAAATAAAATTAAATTTTAGATTTAATATACACATAAATCATGTCATAATGAATCTAGACTCTGATACCACTGTTGGGATGCATAGACGATTTGATGCATGTATTTTGAAATTTTTTAAAAAAATTACAGTGAAAGATAATTAGATTAATCAAATTAATATAATATATATATATGATCTAATCATCAAATTAACCTATTATAGAATCTATGACATGGATGTTGTATATAAAATCTAAAATAATTCGAAGATAAAATCAGCATGCATGTATGTGAGCAGTAGATCATATCTACTTCTAATCTGAGTTCAGAACTTCATACCTGATCGTGGGTTGATAATCTCTGCTACTGAGCGATATGGTAGAGAGGATCTTTGCTAGTTGCTCGTAGTCATATATGCGTCTGATCTCTATAGAAAATTCACTCGAAGTTCCGATCAGATCGATCTTCTAGAGAGTTCTAGCTCATGCTAAGACCTTCTTCTTGACTGATCTGGATCTTTTCTTTGAATTTCTAAAATTTTGTTAGAGTTGAAGATAAACTTCTAGAGAAAATAAAGAGGTAAAAAAAAGATAAAAAAATAAATTTTTTTAATTTATTCTCTCTTTCCAAACCCAAAGGATCAAAAATTTAAAATTCAAATTTTTACGTACACCTCAAGAGAGAAGATTCTCCTCTCTATTTTTCACACCATGAACTATGTCCAAATTTCTATCATATGAAGAGCTCTCTTCTGGTATCTTACACACATAAAAGAAACCATAAAAACTCCTTTTATAGGTGTGTAAAGAGGTGGGGTGAAGAGTCCCAGTGATCCTAGACTCTTTCAAGATTCTACCTCCCTTCACAATTCCATATCTCAAAACATATCAAAAAAATATGAAACATCCCTTCCCATATTTTTCTATAGTAAACTATTTCTCTACTAATCTTTCACAAAAAATCTTCTCAAAATATTGCACATATAAGGAGAAAAAAATTTATTGATGTGGAAAGGTTAATCTGGATAAGAACAGATTCTCCTGATAAAGAATATTTTAAAATATAATTTTAAAATTTTTTTATTAAAATTAAATTAAATTTGGATGTAAGATAGATAAGAGAAAGGACTCTTTTTTATGAAAAAATCTCACACAAAATAATTTTGTGCAATGAGATATATGGCATGCAAACTGGATTGGCACAGGGAGAAGAGTCCTATTCCAATAAGGACTCTTAATTTTTTTATTTGAATCCAAATTAAATTACATCTCATTTAGTCTAAATAAAATATATAAAATTTAATCTAATTAGATTCATAAATTTTTAATTAAATTTTAATAAAATTAAGAATTGACTAAATCAAAATCCTGATTAAATCAGGGATAATTCTCTCTTAGCGATTAGGTCATCTCATAACCTAATCGGATCAAACTTAATTGAATCTAATTCAATTAGATTTTATTTAATTCTCTTTACTTAATCAAATTGAGCTAATAAAAAATCTAATTACTAATTAATTTTTTATTAATTCACTAACATTTGATGAATTAATTTATTACAACTTTTACATAAGATTAACCATTAATCGAATTGACGATTAAGCCCTTTAACGATTCTCAATCGTTGATCAGTCAGAAACTTCTTTTGAGTATGATCCCATAGGTTCGAAGCTAAGCCAGTAGCATAAAAATATCTTTCTGAACCAATCGATATAACCATCTAGCAATGATGACCCGACGTCCAGATAGGTTGAATAGAGGCGAAGCAACATTCAAGAACCTATTAACATATGGTTACCATATAATTCATTCTTTTGATCCTAATGCTTGAGGATAATCTAGAATTTAACTATCAATCCTGGATAAGTCATCCATATTATATTTCAATCTTTTTCAAATCCATCACATGGATTATTCGGGTCTAGATTTTGCTAAATTAAAATATACTGATACATATCTCTTACTAATTCAGAGGGGTCAATCCCATCTTCACTCACACACTGACTTGACAAGTACTTGATCGTACTCAAAAATTTTTCATCATTGAATTAAAAACTCAGTTAGTCTGTCACCAAAGTACAGTTAGTTGCTTGTAAGTTACCGTGGTGATCTCATGTCTGAGGGACACTTATACCTATACCCTTCATGAGCTATTCTTGACAGTAGAGTGCTCCACAGTTAGTCACATTCAGTGATGATGTATCTCTATATCTCACCTGTATGCCATATTAGTATCTCTATACTATTTGGTTACAAGAACAACTAACGCATATGGCACACAATGACCTATACTTGATATCGTTATCATCCTAGTAATAGCGTATCGTTTGGTCGTAAATCAGTTTAAGGACTACGTGATAAATTTTTTTTTATCGATCAAAATAGTCCTAAGAACTTCATCACAATATAGGAGTTTGTTAGAAAATATAATCTTGTAATAAAAAATACTAAATAACTTTTATTATTTATCAATTTATATACATTAATAACTAGCACAATCATCAAATAATTGGCTTTAGGATATAATTTTTAACAAAGTATCCTTCAAATTTATTATTACTAAACTCTATTATTTGATTTTTACCTTGATTCGATCTGTACTTCGTAATTTCTTAATCAAGCTGCTTAAATCTAACTCAACTTGGAGATCTTGAATTGTCTTAGTATCTGGATGGTCTGATACGTCTGATCAATAGTTTTTTTTTCTTATAATTTAATCTTATTATATTCATCGAATAGAAATTGATGATGATTTGATATTTTAAATAGGATTAGCTAATTTTTTTAACAAATTTTGAAGATCTAAGATGATCGAGGTAAGTAGATCTTATACTCATTATATATTTATAAATAATCATATTTTCTATGTAAAAAATTATTGTTGGTGATATTATATTTTTCATAAAATAAAAATAAGCATATGTGATATGAAAAAATATATTTTATTATAAACATTGATTCTACGAATATATTTTAAAAAAATAGTATGATTATGAAGCATAAATTTTATTATTTTTCTATATATATATATATATATTTTAAAAAAAATATATAAAAATTTTAAAAACTCTCAGATGGCTATGAATGAATTTTTTCGAGAATGTCGACATCTGGAGCTAGCATCTATATGAAACATGACCCCGCCAATAGATACAAAATTGACACACGACAAAAATTCTATTACTTAAGAAATATGATCCTGTCATAGGTATAATAGTGATCTTAACATGAATATCTATGAGTAATATTTTGAAACATGACACAAATACATGACAAGAATGATTTATGATTTATAATTATGAAATATACATGATTTTCTGCATGCATGATGGGTTTATAACTTATTTTATTATATGATCTATAAAATATTTATTTTTTATAATATCTATTACTTTTTAAATATTATATTATCATAAAAAATTTTATACTTGATCTGATAAGGAAGCACCGGTTCCACTTATTGAGCTAGTGTAGCTCACACTTTTTTATTTTTCTCTTTTACAGAGAAAAAAGATTAGGATCGACGAAGGATTTAAGCTTGAAGATTTACATAGCAAGCTTGAAAATTTTGTGCTATAAGTTTAGTTTATTTTATGATCATAGATTTATAGTTATTTATTTCTGAATATTGAGATTTGAGTTGGTACTTGCTTTTAAATTTAGATGATTCAAACCAATATTGATTTAATTATTTAATAAATAATAGAATTAAATCTTTTATTTGATGGATTTTAGCTGATTATAATTGATTGCCTTCGTATTATCATGGGTTCCATCCCTCAGTAGTATGGTCATATTATATCTTGAATTTAGGATATGACATTTTATGATATCAGAGCCTAGACTATGAATACTTGAGACTATAGATTAAATAATCAGGGTATGATATAAGTAATATTAGAGCTTAGGTTATGATCACTAAGGATTGTAACTTAAGTGATATTTGAGTATAAAATTACGATCACTAAGGACATTGTCAATATAGCCTAAAGGATTCAAAGATTGTATTTCAGTTCAATAGGTATTATGATAGAATTTAATTAGTGACATATGATGTTTAATTAGTGGCATATGATGTATGTAATAGAATTGATGAGTTATATCTAGCATTTCAATAAATAGGATTGGACCTAAGTATGAGAGATGTTGACTCTGGAATAAAATAGGATATATTGATATGTTATGTTGAATATGCTTAATCAATTATTATTTAGATGATTTTGAAATTTTAAACTTAATATGAGTAAAGATCATGATTTTTTTAATTTTGATGTTAATTGTCTGATCATTATAATTTTGGAAAGAAAGCTTTTGGGATGTGGCCTAAAAAAAATTTACATCATACAAGAGAAATATTTATTAACGTTGAACCTATAAGAGGATCATATATGAAACTTGCATATAAATAAAAATATATATTTCATTTATTGGTGGATTGGATGACATACACATACTAATGAAATCTTTAATAATTTATATTACCATCTTTTATATTAGATTACTTGATCTTTCTTAAATCTACTGAAGATAATGGAATGTATTGATTAAATCAAATCAAAGTTTAGGTTTTGAAGCTAATCTAAGATATCTTGCTATTATCAAATTTTTAAAAGATTTATATGAGTTTAAACAAATAAGCGACAAGATTTCATGTTGGTTTAGTTATTAATGTAAGGGTCATGATGAAGAAAGTTCAATAAGAGATAACTGAAATTATTTTACTCATAATGATATTGGCTGGAGGACTTCTAATTTGTTGGATATTTGAGTTAATCATTTTACAAAGAGGAGTTGATTTGGAATTATCCTATTAATTGTCAAATAAATCTAAGGCTAACTCACTCTGATTTAATTCTACAGGTATTGAATTATAAATGAGTAGGTGCAAGCTTATGCAATGATTCCAAATATAGAAAATAGATCAAGATTTAATTTTAGTGTGGCATGCTCAAGGAATAGTAAAGACAAAAAAATTTAAAGCTTTGTCCTAGTTTTATCTATAAAAAAAATTGGAAGGTTGGATCTTTTACTAAGATTCATCCGATAACCTTAGAGAATTCGATGGGTTTACATCAAAGTGCATAATAGAAGTATAGTGGTTGAATTATACTAAAATCAATTAAGAATACTAATGCAGTAAGTGATATGAATGGAGATTTGATTTTTATAAAAGAGACTACCATTAATAAATGAAAAGATAAGATTATTGATTATTAGGCTTATTTAGATGTTGCAATACTATCTTCGATAATTGGTTCTTTTATTATAGCAATGGTTACAAGAATTTTGAGCATCTAATACTCTAGACTTTTCTATATTTATGATGAATAGATAGGGTCAATTATGATTCTCATGTAAAATTAATCAAAAGTAAATAATTTCATAGACAAGGAATTATAAAATTTCAATCCAAGACTAAAAGATCAAAAAAAAATTATTATCTTACAAATAGAAATAATCTAGTTTTGAAATACTATATAATTATTTTTGTTAAAAACTCATGGAACAAGTACTTTGAGATGTAAATAATTTGGAAGCTTAATGATAATACGAGAGTTATATATTTTAATATTCAAAATCTCAAGTATGCCAAGTTTCGAGGATGAAACTTTTTAAGGAGGATAAAATGTGACATCCTGCTCTAAATAAAAAAAATACATATTGAAGACTTCTGCTAGGAGTCTTCTTCTGCGTGACCTCATCAGAGAGGAAGTCGAGTTTGAGAAGGATTCGACCTTTCTTCTACTCTATAAAACCTCCCTTCCCTCCTCCAAAGCTATCTACGGTGAACACCAGCAATTTTCTTCCTTTTCTCCATTGAAGTCACGACCTCCCATTGTTGCATTCGTCAGAAAATAGAGGTCGGAGATGCCATCGAAGCTTAGATAAGGTTCCAATCTTTCTTCCTCTCTCTCTCCTTTCTCCTCTAGCCCCAGATCGCACTATCGACTGGCGACTTTGCCAAAAATCGAGAAGAAAAAGATGTCCTATTTTTCAAATAATTTTTTTCATAATTTCTCGCTGGCCAAATCTTACCACCGGCCATCTCTAGCTCCACCGCTATCGGTCGCCGCTATTGGACCACCTCGTCGAAGCATGAGCCACCAAGTGCCCCCCCATGTCCCTCCTCTATTCGATCAGTAAAAGAAAGAAGAAAAGAAAAGAAAGAAGAAGAAGAAAAGAAAAGAAAAAGAAAAAAAAAAGAGAGAGAAAAGGATTTTCTTTCTCTCCTCTCTCTCTCTCCTTCCTTCTCTAAGGTCTTTCTACTCTCTCTTTCTCTCTCTAACTGTATCACAGACCCTAAGATAAATTTGAGATGAAAATAAGATGACTTGAAATCACTTCAAAATTTATATAGTATGTTGGATTTCAGTTTGACTCTTATTCAAAATTTATAGTATCTGATCATAGTTAATCCATATTGAGTCACCTTAGTATGATCTCTGATGATCTCAATCATGATTGGCTCTTCTGAAAGAAATAAAAATTCTCTCTCCACTTTCTCTCTCATAAATAAATTTTTCTTTTTAAGAAGATCTATGAATCCTATATCGAGTTATGTCTTCATCTTCTAAGGACTCATGTTGACTCCAACAAAATAATCTAAAGCTGCTTTAATATCCATGCTGTATGTCCATCTTATTTGGTCATATTATCTTTCAGATTCATTATTAATGAACTCTATTGATTGATCTTGATCTTGATCCAATCTGTGCTTCGATTCTCTGATCAAATCGCTTAAATCTGACCCTCAACTCGGCTATATTCATCAAATAAAAATTGATGATAATTTGATATTTTAAATAGGATTAACTAAGTTTTTTAACAAAATTTGAAGATCTAGATGATCGAGGTAAGTAGATCTTATGCTCCTTATATATTTTTAAATAAGTATATTTTCTATACAAAAAATTATTATTAATAAAATTATATTTTTTATAAAATAAAAATCAATATATGTGAGTTAAAAAAGTATATTTTATTATGAGTATTGATTCTATGAATATATTTTATGAAAATAGTATGATTATGAAATATAAATTTTATTATTTTTCTATTTATATATATGTATGTTCTAAGAAAAAATATAAAGATTTCAAAGACTCTCAGATAGCTATGAACGAATCTCTTCGAAAAGATTAACGTCCGAAGCTAGCATCCACATGAAATATGGCTTTATCAATGATTCTAAAATTGGCACACAAAATAAAAACTCTATCGATTAAGAAACATTATCTTGTTACAGATATAATAATTACCTTACCATGAATATCTATAAGCAATATTTTAAAACATAACATGAATACATGATAAGAGTGATTTATAATTCATGATTGTAAAATATATATGATTTTCTACATGCACGATGGGTGTATAACTTATTTTATTATATACTTTATAAAATATTTATTTTTGATAATATCTATTACTTTCTAGATATTATATTATCATGAAAAAGCTTATGCTTGATTCGATAAGGAAGCATCAGTTCTACTTATTAAGCTAGTGTAGCTCATATCTTTTTATTTTTTTCTTTTATAAAAAAAAAGGTTAGGATCGATGAAGGATTTAAGCTTGGAGATTTACGTAGCAAGCTTCAAAATTTTATACTAAAAATTTAGTTTATTTTATGATCATGGATTTGTAGTTATTTATTTACAGATATTGAGATTTGGGTTGGTATTTGCTTTTAGATTTAGATACTCTAAACCAGTATTGATTTAATTATTTAATGATTAATAAAATTAAATCTTTTATTTGATAGATTTTAGTTGATTATGTTTGATTGGCTTCGTGTTATCATGGGCCCCATCTCTCAATAGTATGATCATGTTATATCCTGAATTTGGGATGTGATAAATCTTCTCAGCATTCTTCCACAGTGGGTCCTCCTTTTTGGCCAGCTGATCATCCTTCTCATTCAGCTGACGTTGATCGTCTAGTAGTTTTTTGAAGGAAAAAACTACCATTTTCCTGTGTAGGATCTTCCAGATTTTACTAAATCTGGGGCGAAATAAATTTTATATTTTTATCCTACGCTATTTCAGATCTAATGTCTATTAGATCTAACTTTATTATCTGATATTTAAAATCTAAAATTAAATCTAAAAGTATGAAAATATAGACATACCTTAAGGGTAATCTAATTACCCTGTAGATGATCGCAGCACTGCCTGAGGTTCTGATGTAGCCATGCAAGCGCCTGGCCTCTACTAGTATCCACTCAGGTAGGATCTGGAACATCTTCTCCTCATGATTCTACACTCCAAAAATTAGATCAATATCTGATTTGGAAGTACTTCAGAACTCCTTCTGAAATTGGAGCAGCAGCCTGTCGAAGATGTCCTGCAGCCTTCTGTTCCAGGCGTCACCACGCCTTGTACCTTTGCTAGATGAATGTCCAACTTTTTGGACGTGAAGAGGGGAGAAAGGAGAATAGGGAGGATATGGAGAAGAGAGGAGGGGGCAGCAGCTAATAAATTTTTTGCATAAAACAAGTTCTATCTCGAAACCCTAGGTGCAGCAGGGTTTATATAATTTCTGTATGCTGCGCAGTGCCACATCATTCAACCAATCAAAAAATTTTAATAAATTTTAAAAAAATTTTGATTGGTGGAGTGATATCATCTGATCATATCAGATAAGAACCCCACCTTATCTCCAAAAGATGGCACCAACATTGGATAAGCATAAATAGAGTGGCGCCAAAGAGTCCAAGTTTATCAGGACTCTTTGGTTCTTATCCATTTGGGGTGCCCACTTCAATCCAATTGGGCTCATGCCATAATCTGATTATGGCACCCAATTTGATTAGGTTTAGGCATGTGGACACTCCATAAAAATCCTCCAATAAGTCCTCTTCAGTTTAAGATCCATATGTCAACTTTTGACAGATGTCCTAAAATGAAATTGGCAGGTGCTAGAAATTAGCAGGTGTTGTCTTAAATTCATCTCATGAATTAAGACAAGCCTTTTCTGAGATGGACAAGCTTCAATTAGACTGAGAGAAACCTTTCTAAGGTTCTCAGAATGAGCCAGATCTTATTTGGTTCAGTAGAGACAGAAAAAATTATACGAGGAGAAAGTTAGGCTCAATCGAGTGCTAGCATGATTTTCTTGAACCTAATTGGATCTTATCCAAATCAACTGGGATAGCCAATTGATGACATCCAGACCCTAACCCTTATTTGTGTGACCCAGTTAGGTTCAATTCTGTATAGTAATGAGACATATCATGATCTCATCATCGACATCATCAAAACTCCTTTTGATGGACCAAAACTCTTCTGATTCAGACAATTAGAATGATCGATCATCTAAATCATTCTAATTGCTCTCAAAATCTACCAGTGACACCTAGAAGTATATGGTGGCAACCCATCAGAATTGAAGATGAACCTCTTGGTGCAGCTATCTGTGTGATTGAGTTCCTCTATCATGAGTCCCGACTGAATTAGGATTAAGGTGAACTCGTCAAACCCAACATCAGTCATATGAATCAATCGATCGATCCGAGTCTGATGTGAAATCCCAATGAAAAATTCTTTTCCATTATTTTACTCTGCCATGGCCATGGGCTTAAGGACTCGATCTTTCGATCATCATAGGACTACTCCTCACATCTACCGAGGTTGATAGATCCCATCTTGGTATGATCTGATTCCTACAATGGATATGCTATAGCCAACATACACCTCAGGATTTCGAATGGCTAGGAGATTGAGTTATGGTGTAGTCAAACTATAACACACTCAAGGTGAACCGTCGATGCACTTCAGGTCAAAGAATGAGACACACAACTGCAGCATCGAGCTAGTCATCGATGAGAAGGTAGCTTCCTTATGACTGCTCGAGGTGGTCACGCTCAGTACTTTCGTTCTCAACGAATATCTGTACTCTTGCTCCGGTGTCTCCACACCGTAGACTCAAGACTCATCTATCCTAAAGAAGTGATCGTACACCAACCTTCCAGATCGATCACCATCCTTGTGATGATCCTATGGTCAGGAGCAGTTTATGAGTTAGTTATGTAAATTCATGCCTTAAATTTTCAACTCTTGAAAATATGAATTAACATTCCTACTAACTCAAAGGATGTATCACAGACACAATGTACATTATGTGATAGAAGAATAACCCTTTTATTTATTTATAGTCAAAATTATAATTTTGCCCTTAGATTTGTATAGGAATGTGTCAGTCGATCTGGCATCTAGGGCACACATCTAACAAACTTCCATTTGACCTAATGCCAATTGGCTACATATCTATGTCCCATCTTCTCAAGGTGGGCTTCGATCTTCTATTGGCCCAATGGCTTAGTCAGTGGGTCTGCCACATTATCTGTAGAGTCGACTCTCTTGACCTCGACATAACCTTTTTCGAGGTAATCACAGATCAGATGGAATCACCGCTCGATGTGCTTGAACTTCTGGTGAGACCTTGGCTCCTTAGCTAGGGCTATGGCACCATTATTATCGCAGTAAAGAGGTATGGCATCCGATGACATCACTCCAAGCTCTGCGATAAATTTTTTATACCAAAATACCTCCTTTGCAGCTTCCGATACAGCAATATACTCTGCCTCCATGGTGGAATCTACAATCACCGTCTGCTTGAAACTCTTTCAGCTGACTGCACCACCATTGCAAATGAACAGACTCTCAGATATCGACTTTCGATCATCTATATCAGACATAAAGTCTGAGTCTGTAAATCCCTGAATCTGGAGTTCTCCATTCTCAAAGACTAGAAACATATCTTTAGTCCTTCTCAAGTACTTAAGGATACATTTCACAGAAGTCCAGTGCTCTTCGTCTAGATTCGATTGATATCTGCTTGTGACACTCACAGCATGGGCTATATCAGATCGTGTACATAGCATGGCATACATGAGGCTCCCTATTGCCGAAGCATAAGGGATCTTGCTCATGCGTTCAATCTCCTCAGGTGTGCTAGGGCACATCTTTTTGGAAAGATGAATGCCATGTCTAAAAGGCAATAAACCTCTTTTGGAGTTTTCCATGCTAAACCTCTTTAGCACCTTCTCTATGTACATCTTCTGTGAAAGTTCTAGCATCCTATTTGGTCTATCTCTATAGACCTTAATACTCAGTATAAAAGATGCCTCTCCTAGATCTTTCATAGAGAACTCCTTAGACAACCATACTTTGACTGAGGTCAATATGAGAATATCATTCTCAATTAGGAGGATGTCATCCACGTACAATATGAAGAAGACAACTGCGCTCCCACTAACCTTTTTGAACACACATGGTTTCTTCTCGTTCTTGATGAAACCAAACATTTTGATCATATCATTGAAACGAGTATTCCAACTCCGAGATGCTTGCTTAAGTCCATAAATGGACCTTTGCAGTTTGCAGACTTTGTGATCATTATCACTAGATGTGAAACCAAGCGGCTGTTCTATATAGATATCTTTCTCAAGATATCCATTTAAGAATGCCATTTTCACATCCATCTGTCATATTTCATAATTGAAATAGGCTACAACAGCAAGCAATGTGTGGATGGATTTTAGCATGGCTACGGACGAGAAGGTATCTTGATAGTCAATGCCTTCGCGCTGACTATAACCTTTCACTACTAGCCTAGCCTTGAATGTCTCCACATTCCCATCTGCACCTATCTTTCTCTTGAAGATCTATTTACATCCAATAGGTACAATACCATCAGGTGGATCTACCAAGGTCCAGATTTGGTTTGAGTGTATTGAGTCAATTTCTGATCTCATTGCCTCTAACCATTTCTCGGAGTCGATATCTGATATCGTCTCGTCATAGATCTTGGGATCATCACCATGAACTCTATTTCTCGTGAGGAACATTTTTTCTACATCCTCTTGTATGGTACCTAAGTACCTTTCAGGAGGACGAAAAATTTTAGTCGATCTACGAGGTGGAAGAGGTTGTGTTAGGACTGGTTCTGATTGATTAGGTTCCTCAGGTTCTTTAGCTCGTTGCTCTTGGGAGACATTCTCCTTGAGCTTAATTATTCTTCCGATGCCACCATCTTGAATAAACTATTTTTCAAGAAAAATAGCATTTCGACTTACAATCATATTGTGATCTTTCAGAATATAAAAATAATATCCTAATGACTCTTTAGGATATCCTATGAATCAAGCTCTAAAAGATCTGAACTCTAACTTGTCCGTCTGCTGTCTCTTGACATGAGCCGGACAACCCCAAATTCTGAGATGATTCAGACTTGGCTTCTTACCATGCCATATCTCATACAGTGTGGTAGGAACGATTTTAGAGAGAACCCTGTTCAATACATAAATTGCTGTCATGAGACAATGTCTCCAAAGAAATTCTGGGAGGTCTGTGAAGCTCATCATGGAACAGACCATATCTAATAGGGTCCGGTTTCTCCATTCTGAAACTTCGTTGAGTTGAGATGTTCCAGGTGGAGTCCATTGAGAGACTATACCATTGTCCTTAAGATAGTCTAGGAATTTTCGACTAAGTTATTCACCTCCTCGATCTGATCGAAGAATCTTAATGGGCTTTCCTATTTATTTTTCTACCTCATGTTTGAATTCTTTGAACCTTTCAAAGGCTTCAGACTTGTGTTTCATTAGAAACACATATTCGTACCTAGACATATCATCGATAAAGGTAATGAAGTAGACAAAGTTGCCTCTAACCGACACATCAAATAGGCTGCATACATCCATATGTACTAGGGCAAGTAGGTCTGTGGCCCTTTCCTCATGTCCCACAAAAAGGAGCTTGGTCATTTTGCCTTGAAGGCATGATTCACAAACTAGATATGACTCGAAAGTCAACGGACTCAGTAGCCTGAATTTCTCCAATTTGTTAACCCTGTCTTCTGCTATATGACCTAACCTTAGGTGCCATAGAAACTTATCATTTAGACTATCTCTAGGCCTTTTAATTCCTATGGCATTCATATTTTGCTCAATATTAAAAACAGATACATCAACATCTAACTAATAGAGACCATTAATAACAAAACCATTTGCAACTTTATTATTTTCATAAAATATGTTACAATGATCCTTATGAAAGCTAATCACATAGCCTTCTTGTGCTAAATTTGAAACAGAAATCAAATTTTTGCTTGCTGCAGGCACATAATAACAGTCTCTTAAAACTAAATCTAATCCTAACGGTAATCGCAGATGGTAGATTCCTACGGTCACAGCAGCAACTCTTGCTCCATTCCCGACACGTAGGATCATCTCCCCATCCTTCAGCCTCCTGCTCTCCTCAAGACCCTGCATAGAAGTACACAAATGAGCACTAGAACCAGTGTCAAGCACCCAACTGGATGCAGAAGAAATCGTAAGAGTAGATTCAATAATGAGCATACCTCCAGAAGGACCATCCTTCTTGTTCTTCAGGATGGCCAGGTACTGAGGATAGTTTCGCTTCCAATGGCTTTCTGACTGACAGTGGAAACACTTTTCCTTTTCAGAAGCCTTCTTCTTCGGTCCTGTCTTCTTGTTCTTGCCATCCACCTTCTACTTCTTCACGGACTTCTTTTTCTTTCCAAAAGACTTTTTCTTGGAAGAAGTCTGCTTCACAGTAAGAACTGAGCCATTTGAACCTTTCATTGAAAGCTCAGCCGTAACCAGCATATTCATTAACTCGACCAAGGTACATTGCATCTTATGCATATGAAAGTTCATGATGAACTGACCATATGCATCGGATAAGGACTGAAGGATCACATCAATCTGAAAATCCTTATCTAAGATGATACCGAGCTTCTCAAGCTCCTCAAGATCCTTGATCATTGTCAAACAATGATCTTGGATTGACTGCCCATCACGCATCTTGGCCTTAAAAAGTCTTTGATAGACTTGATACTTGGCCGCGCAACTCTGTTCACCAAACAACTCTTGTAGGTGAGCCAACATTTGGCGGGCAGTCAAAATATTTTCATGTTGGCACTGTAAATCATCAGACATTGCACCCAACATGTAGTACATGGCTTTGTTATCATCATCCGTCCATTTTTTCAGAGACGCTCTCTATTCAGCAGTTGGACGTGCTGGCATGGCAGATGGGTCCTGATCTAAGACATGAGTCAATTTTTTAGAATCCAGAATAATTCTGTAGTTTCTCAATCAGTCTTTAAAATTTGGTCCAGTCAGTCTATGAGTGTCTAGAATTTTGGTCAGGGGGTTTGAGGCAGACATGTTTCCTGTAGAGAGTCAAAAGTTTCAAGTTAGATTTTGTAATTAGACTCAACCAATTTATTTAGAGTTTTTATTTTTAAACAAATTAGGCTCTCACTATTTTTTCAGATCCCCACACTCCCTTGGTAGAGATGTGAAAATCTCCGTGATTAGTAATTTCTAGTAGGTGGTGCAGTCTCACCTACTGGCTCATCACCTCACCTAACAGTTATTGGTGATGAGTCCACCGATGAGTGGACAACTCTTGTCCAATGGTTCTCTAATCATGATGCACCCAAAACTTGGTCTCTAATTCATGAAGCTCACTGTATCTGGGATATTGCTCCAATCCTTAGTTAAGCCAAACCCACCATTTGCATGAACTAGATTTCTGATTGGGTCCCTCACTGTATCCAGAATATTAAGCCCAACCCATCCTCTAATCCGTAGTATCCAATGCCCAATGGATATGGTTGCGTCTTTCCGATGCAACTGAGCCACTGTAACCAGTCGAGAATAATCAACCCCGAGAAGGGCCCGCACATCCACAATGGTGGAAGAACTAGACTTAATATTTTTTTAGGGAGATTTGATTTAGGTCTCTTTAAACTTGGCTTGACATAGTCATAATAATTATGACTAACCTAGTGGCATGGGTCAGCTCGAATTGTTAGCCACCTCAAATCAGAACTGGATCGACATATATGGCCAGGTAAGTGAGATCGGTGGGAGGGATATGCCATTAACTCGACAAGAACGTATTCGAGTCGAGTAGCTCTCAATTAAAAATCAGTCGGTCGCATCTGTCCAACTTACCTTAGACACCAAATTGTCGAACCAAAATTAATTGAGTTAGTCTACAATCCAGGCTCTAACCACTGAGCCAAATTAGGTCTTAACTTGATCGAGTCACATCTAAATGTGATTCGACCTTGACCCAGACTTAATCCTATTAGGTTGGTCAATTATTAGCTTTCATGATCCCACCTAACCAACTCTTGATTCGGTTTGATCAACCGCTAAACCTAATTGAGCTACCCAAGCCCGAACCCAATCTTATGAAAATATCTTAGATCTGAAATTCTCAATTTTAGACCTAACTTAATTTCATAAGCTCAATATATTAATTAAGTTTGGGTTCATAAACAAAGTATGTAAAATAAATCCTAGGGTTTCAGGATCTAGAATTTTACAGAAAAGTAATTTTTGATTTCTAATTAAGGATGAACGTGCGGTACCCCTACACGTCATATGAACACCCCATTGAATGAAAAGAGAGGGTCTTAAAACCCTATTTGTTCTTATGACCGGACGGCCATGAGGAATACCTTAATCAGAAATATAAATTTAACTACAAAACTAATTAGATCTAAATTAATATATCACATATACAATTTAAGATCTAACTAATACATGCTTTGCATACATCTCATATATTAAAAATCAATCTAATTAACATGCTTTCAGATCTAATACATCACATGTAATATCTGAAAAATAGAATTTAAATTGAACTATTCAAAATAAAAACTATTCTAGACAAGTTACTAGAACAATTCTACAACTAGTCTAGGCATGCAACAGATCAATTTTATGAAATAATTAAAATTTTATTTTCTATTTTTTGATCTGATTATAATAATTATAACATCAAAAATAATAAAGAATAAATTATATTTAATTTATATTTTAATCTCATTAAAATATAAAACTTAAGACTATTCATGGATTCAATTAATCCTAGTCTAGTCATGCATCTCATGCATGTTAGATCTTCTTAGATTTAATTTTAAATATTTTGATTTCAGATCCTATCATATCTAATGTGATATCTAAAATTATTTAATATTAGATAAATTAAAATTAAAATCAGATCTAAAATAGATCTGAAATAGAGCCAGCAACCTGGCTCTGATACCACTTGAAGGAAAAAATCGCCTTTTTCCTATGTAGGATCTTTCAAATTTCACCAAATCTGGGGTGGAATAAAATTTATATTTTTATCCTATGCTATTTCAGATCTAATGTATATTAGATCTAACTTTATTATCTAATATTTAAAATCTAAAACTAAATCTAAAAGTATGAGAAATATAGACATACCTTAAGGGTAATCTAATTATCCTGTAGATGATCGCAGCACTGTCTGAGGTTCTGATGTACCCACACAAGCGCCTAGCCTCTACCAGTATCCACTTAGGTAGGATATGAAACATCTTCTCCTCACGATTCTACCCTCCAAAAATCAGATCAACATCTGATTTGGAAGTACTTCAGAACTCCTTCTGAAGTTGGAGCAGCAGCCTGTCGAAGATGTCCTGCAGCCTTCTGTTCCAGGCGTCACCACACCTTGTACCTTTGCCAGATGAATGTCCAACTTCTTGGATGTGAAGAGGGGAGAAAAAAAAATAGGGAGGATATAGAGAAGAGAGGAGGGGGCAGCAGCTAATAGGCTTTTTGCATAAAATAAGTTCTATCTTGAAACCCTAGGTGCAGCAGGGTTTATATAATTTCTGTATGCTGCGCAGTGCCACATCATTCGACCAATCAAAAAATTTCAATAAATTTTGAAAAAATTTTGATTGATGGAGTGATGTCATCTGATCATATCAGATAAGAACTCCACCTTATCTCCAAAAGGTGGTGCCAACATTGGATAAGCATAAATAGAATGGCGCCAAAGAGTCCAAGTTTATCAGGACTCTTTGGTTCTTATCCATTTGGGGCACCCACTTAAATCCAATTGGGCTCATGCCATAATCTAATTATGGTACCTAATTTGATTAGGTTTAGGCATGTGGACACTCCACAAAAATTTTCCAATAAGTCCTCTTCAGTTTAAGATCCATATGTCAACTTTTGATAGATGTCCTAAAATAAAATTGGCAGGTGCTAGAAATTAGCAGGTGTTGTCTTAAATTCATCTCATGAATTAAGACAAGCCTTTTCTGAGCTAGACAAGCTTCAATTAGACTAAGAGAAACCTTTTTAAGGTTCTCAGAATGAGCCAGATCTTATTTGGCTCAGTAGAGACAGAAAAAATTATACGAGGAGAAAGTTAGGCTCAATCGAGTGCTAGCATGATTTTCTTGAACCTAATTGGATCTTATCCAAATCAATTAGGGTAGCCCAATTGATGACATCCAGACCCTAACCCTTGTTTGTGTGATCCAGTTACGTTCAATTCTGTATGGTAATGAGACATGTCGTGATCTCATCATCGACATCATCGAAACTCCTTTTGATGGACCAGAACTCTTCTGATTCAGATAATTAGAATGATCGATCATCTAAATCATTCTAATTGCTCTCAAAATCTATCAGTGACACCTAGCAGTATATGGTGGCAATCCATCAGAATTGAAGACGAACCTCTTGGTGCAGCTATCTGTGTGATTGAATTCCTCTATCATGAGTCCCAACTGAATTAGGATTAAGGTGAACTCGTCAAACCCAACATCAGTCATATGAATCAATCGATCGATCTGAGTCCGATGTGAAACCCCAATGGAAAACTCTTTTTCATTATTTCACTCTGCCATAGCCATGGACTTAAGGACTCAAATTTTTCGATCATCATAGGACTACTCCTCACATCTACTAAGGTTGATAGATCCCATCTTGGTACGATCTGGTTCCTACAATGGATATGTTACAGCCAACATACACCTCAGGGTTCTGAATGGCTAGGAGATCGAGTTATGGTGTAGTCAAACTATAACACACTCAAGGTGAACCGTCGATGCACCTCAGGTCAAAGAACTAGACACACAACTGCAGCATCGAGCTAGTCATCGACGAGAAGGTAGACTTCCTTATGACTGCTCGAGGTGGTCACGCTCAATACTTTCATTCTCAACAAATACCTGTACTCTCGCTCCGATGTCTCCACTGAAGTGAAAATTCAGTACAGAGGCAAAATGATAATTTTAAAACTTTTTCAAAATTATTATTTTATAATAAAATTATTAATTAATCTCATTAATTAATACTAATTAACCCTATACTAGGATCTAAATATGATACAACAGCATGCATTTAAATTTGAAATTCAAATTTGAAACAGTAAACTTTTTACTGTACTGTGTTCAGAACATATCACCATTTGCGGATAGACGATCACCACAATCTGATTACCATCAGAGGGCTCTAATCATCACGTCTGTTGCCCAGCTATGCAACCCAAGAGGAGGGGGTGAATTGGGTTTCTAAAAATTTAAACTTAATTAATAACTTATGATGAACAAGACAAAAATTTTAATTCAATATTAATTACCTGAAGCAGAATTGCAAGGATATAATAAAGAAATAAGGTAAAGCGATAAAGCACACCATAAACACAAGAATTTATAGTGGTTCGGTGCCAACCTTGCACCTACATCCACTCCCCAAGCTCCTACTTGGGAATTTCAATCCACTATGCTTGTATTCAACCTGAATACAAAACATCGGAAACTCCGACACTAGCTATCCCAAGCTAGATCACTTGTTTCTCGGGTACAAATAAACCCAAAATACTCCGATTTCAGGTTCGGATCAACCTTTCCTTGTTTTGGAAATCCTCCAAAAACAAGAACAATTACTTACAAGAGTAAGATAATTTAGAGCACAGATTAATACAATAACAGCTCCTTAAATGAGCGAATATAACAATAAAAACTTTACTCAAATGAAGAAACCCTTTTTGGATTTTCTCAAGGTGGATGAACGCTTGAATGAACACTTGAGAAGAGGATGATCGTTGATTGAAGATCTCTTGAAAGCTTTGAACAATCTCTAGATCAAAGTTGGAACAGTAGGCGTGACAAATCCTCTCTTTGAAAGCTCTCGAATCTCTTTCACAATCTCACGTGTGGATTTTTGGATCCTCTTTTCTTTTTCTCTCAAATATCTCGTTGATCTCAGGCTTTTTCGTGCAAATTTCGGATCCTCTCCCTTCTCTTCTCTTATTTGATCTCACGTTTGATCTGCTATTTATCTGCAATTTCTTTCACCATTTGAAGCATTTTATTATATTAGAAGCAAGAGAAAACAATTTAGACAGATAAAGAGCCGTTAGAGCAATTTTAGGAAGCATAAAAGGCAATTAAAACGGGCAAAACAATAGCCGTTGCTGATATTTTCCGTCGCAGGGGTCGACTCATGAGTCGACTCATGCTTCAGGGGTCGACTCATGAGTCGACCTCTGTTGCAAAAACCAGAGAATGCATTTTTGAAAATTCTTGGCTCAAATCAGCAGGGGTCGACTCATGAGTCGACTCATGCCTTGTGGGTTGACTCATGAGTCGACTCACAGGTCGTGCCAAGCCAGAAAATTAGCGTGCCATGGATAATTTTTGTGTGCCAATCAGCTCATAGTGCCATGAGTTGACTCATGAGTCGACTCATGCACTTCAAACCTTCATAACTTCAAAAATATAAGTCCAAACACAATAAAATTTTCACCAATAGATTTCAAATCATTTGTTCTACTAAATGGTACTATCAAATCAGAATTTTAGTAAAATTATGATTTTGCCCTTGAAGAGCATAAGGACTTTTTCAATTTAAAATTATTTGTATCCCTTCAATCTGCTTTGTAATCATCAAAATCAATCTAGGAGCAACAATCTCTCCCTTTTTGATGATGATAAAATATTTGAACAAAAGCATTTATGTGAATCAATAATTTCAAAAGAATGCATTATACATTTATATGCTTGAAAAGAGTAAGATTCTTTTGGCATGTAATATAAATGATCATATACAAAAATAGTTTGTCCATTTGCTTAAAGATTTGAAGATATGCTCATTTGGATTATGTGATTTTGGTGTTAGAGCAGACAACTTATTTTTGTTATCAGATCAAGCTGTATTTTGAAAATTTCATTCTCATTTGATTTTAGTTTTAGCATCAGAGCAAAAAATACTTATGTGCTTTAATTGCTTTTGATACATAAAATAATTATGTGTGCCAAAGCATGTTTAAGAGTTGATTTTGAAAATGTATTAGCTCATTTTGTGTTTAAGATATATCAGAGCAAAAATAAATTTTGCAATGTATCAGAGCAAGAAAAATAATTTTACAATGTATCAGAGAAAATTTTATAATGTATCAGAACAAATTCTATAATGTATCAAAGCAAGTTAAAAAAAATTTTAAGATGTATCAGAGTAAGTTAGAATTTTGAAGTATATCAAAGCATATTTAAATTTTTAAAGTAAATCAGAGTATATGTAAAGAAGTAGTTTAAAAGTTACATAATTGCATTGTACTTAGCATTGTACTTTTGATATTGTTCTTTAAATTCTTCAATTAATTTTTCATAATTTGTAATTTTGCTTTTGGGGTTTTGCCTTTAATGAGTTGCTTTTTGTTTAATTTCTCTCCCTTTTTCTTTCATAATTTAGGGTTTTGCTTTTAATGAGTTGCTTGCTTTTTGTTTACTTTCTCCCCCTTTTTGACATCATCAGACATGGTTAACTTCTCCTTTTTCTGAAGCATTCTTTAATTTCTCCTCCTTTAGAGTATATCACAGATGTTTGCTCCCCCTTAATATAGCAATTATCAACAGCAAACAACAACAAAGAGAAGACAATATTTCAACAAGGAGAATATATATAACCAAAATATGATCAACATCATTACAAAAGGTAGAAATATAGGTAAAAGATGATTCCATTAATATCATAATTGTTTCAATACATAGTTCATATTATAAAAATCAATCAGCTAATTGTCAATACATGGCCCCAAGGTACAGATCCTAGAACAAGACAATAACTCCTAAGGTCTATTAATGATCAAGTCAAGTCAAGGATCGAAGTCATCAGATATGGTATGAGAAGCTGATGGATCTCTAGCAGAAGTACGTCCTCTACCCCGTCTGCCTCTGGCACGAGCAGGAGAGTGAGAAGAACTGAGTGGCTGAGTACGCTGAGATGCTAAGGACTGAACAGAAAGGGTGAGCCGGATGGAATCAAGTACGTTCAATGCTCTGGAAACAGATTGGAGTAGAGCAGTGAACTGAGTGGTAGCATGCTCACTCGATCCTCAGATCTCTTTCCTCAGTAATTCATATCCACCTTCTAGTGCTCCTCTGAGCCTTCCAGCCTCTGCAGTGAGGTCTGTGACCTCAATAGTAGACTCCTGTGGCTTGGGATGGGCCAAAGCAAGGACTTGCCCCTGTAAGTCTAGAACTCTGCCAGTCAATCTCCAGACTGTGTCTTCAAGTTGCTGGATCCGGATGGACTGATCTGACATCATCTGAATCACAGTGGATATGTGGGGAGTCATGGTCTGATCAGAAGAAGTGGCTTCCGGTGCAAAAGTAGTACTACTCCACTGACTAGATAATAAAGAGGCCACACGCTGTGATATATGCTCGATCTGATCGTCAGCCAGTCTGAACTCTGATGAATGTGCTCTGATCTCTGGCTGATACACTGGTGTGGGCATCCTAGTAAACTCTGAAGGGCCAGTCTCTGTATCAGGAATGAACTGGGTATCTGGTGATGCTGCCCTGAAGTCATGTACAGGAGATGATGGACCTTCTTCTTCTACTCTGCCTTCAGTTCTATCTTCAGCTCTTGTTCCAGCTCTATTCTCAGTTCTTTCTTCAGAGCCCTTAATCCAACCACCATCAGTTTTTGTAATTCCCATTCTGTGCAGGCTGTGTTGGTTGAAAGTATCCACATGAGATAGCTTGGTAGGTGCCTCCCCCTCACAGCTAACTCCAAACCTCCTAAATACTCTAGTAAGGGCCATACCATAAGGCAAGTGTGCCTTGGATCTGTTCAAAGTTTCTCTCATGGCCTCTATCATAAATGCAGGGAGGTTCAGTGGGGTCTGAGTGATGACATGAAACATGATACATACATCTCTGCCAGACAGTAGATTATACCTACCACTCCTAGGAAAGAAGAGCTTTGTTACAATCTGATGCAGGACCCTCATCTCAATGGACAGAATCTTTGCTTCCAATTTGTTTAAACTTCCTGAATAGGTTTCTCCTAAAATAATTCTGATCCCCTCTTCTTTAATTGGGAGTTTCATATAAGAGTATCCTTCACTAGGCAACTGAAGTATTTCTCCCAAAATCCTAGAATCCAAGCAGATATCAATTCCCTTGACTGTTGAAGTCACTGACCCATTTTCATAATGTAGGTTCTGGTAGAATTTTCTAACTAGGTCAACATAGGTGACTTCCTTAAGGGAGCAGTAGAGTTCCCATCCTTGGTTTTTAATTTTACTTGCAAAAGTAAAGCCTTCTTTCTCAAAGAACCGAAAATCTATATTCTTCCCGGTTTCTACTTTTCTATCAGAAAGAGGATTCACACTGGGGCTTATGGAGGATTGAGAGGGACCTTGAGCAGGTACTGAAACTGGAGTGGGAGCACTGGAAGACTGACCAGCTTGCCTTTTCTTTCTGACAATTTCTTCAGGCTCACGGATTGACTTTCTTCTTTGGAAAAGTTTCATCTTCGGAGCCATATCCACTATAGTAGCAAGCAAGGAGACTTGGATTGAGTGGAGGAGGGATCACAAAAGAGTGAAGAAGGATTTTGGTGGAGAAAAGAAGTGGATTTTGGAAGTTCCAATCGCGCCAAGCAATGCGAGAAAGCACAAAAAATTCTTTTCCAAGGAGGCGATTTTTGGTGGAGAGAAGGAGGGAGAATTGCCTCGAAATTGATCCTTGGATTTGGAACAAAAAGGATTGGAGAAGACGGCTTTTGGAAGGAGGACGAGAGAAGATGAGTCGTCTCACGAACAGGGTTCTTAATAAAAACAATGAACCCGATGGAAGTTGGTGGGATTTACAAGTTTGCCATTGAGTCGACTCATGGGGGTTGACTCATGAAGTTCAAAAATTCAAAAAAAATACGAATAAATTCCAAAAAAATTCGTAATTTTGGGAGAAGAATTTTGCTCAATGATAAATTTTTAGAATGATAAATTTGAGCTTTTGAGACCAGGGTAGATGTTGGAAATTGAGCTCTAAGAATATTTGACATCAATTCTTGGAAATTGAGAGAAAATTTAGGCATATGGATCTAGAATTCCTAGATTTCTCCTAATTTCACAGAATCTATCCTCACTAAGGGCCTTTGTAAAGATATCAGCTAATTGGTTTTCAGTGCAAACATATTCAAGAATTATATTTTTGTTTTGAACATGTTCTCTTATGAAATGATGTCTTATTTCAATATGTTTGGATCTTGAGTGTTGAATTAGATTTTTAGATAAATTTATGGCACTAGTGTTATCACATCTTATTGGTGTTTCATTAAGTTTGATTCCAAAATCTTCGAGTTGTTGCTTAATCCACAAGATTTGAGCACAACAACTTCCGGCTGCAATGTATTCGGCCTCAGCCGTAGACAGTGCCATCGAATTTTGTTTCTTGCTAAACCATGAGATTAGGTTAACTCCAAGAAATTGGCAAGTTTCACTTGTGCTTTTTCTATCTAATTTACATCCAGCAAAATCAGCATCTGAATATCCTAATAAATTAATTTGTGAGTCCTTAGAGTACCATAACCCTAGAGTTTGTGTACCATTTAAGTATCTAAGGATTCTTTTAACAGCATTCAAATGAGATTCTTTAGGATTAGTTGATATCTAGCACATAAACAAACACTAAATATGATATCAGGCCTACTTGCAGTTAAATATAATAATGAGCCAATCATACCTCTATAGTATTTTAAGTCTACGCTTTTACCTTCATCATCCTTGTCAAGCTTACATGAGGGACTCATTGGTGTGCCAATTGGTTTGCAGTTCTCCATTCCAAATCTTTTGAGTAGTTCCTTGGTGTACTTGCTTTGGGTGATGGAGATTCCCTCTTTTGATTGTTTGATTTGGAGTCCGAGGAAGAAGGTGAGTTCTCCCATCATGCTCATCTCGAACTCCCCCTGCATAAGCTTAGCAAAGTCTTGACAAAGGGATTCATTAGTAGACCCAAAAATTATGTCATCAACATAAATTTGTATAACTAGCATATCATTTTGATTTCTTTTAATAAATAAGGTTGTATCTACATTACCTCTTGAAAAATCATTATTTAGTAGAAATTTGCTTAGTCTTTCATACCATGCTCTAGGTGCTTGTTTTAATCCATATAAAGCTTTATTTAATCTAAAGACATGATTAGGAAAAGCATGATTTTCAAATCCAGGGGGTTGTTCTACATATACTTCTTCAGAGATATAACCATTTAAAAATACACTTTTAACATCTATTTGAAATAACTTGAATTTCATAAAGCAAGCATATGCAAGTAGAAGTCTAATAGCTTCTAATCTAGCAACAGGTGCAAAGGTTTCATCAAAATCAATTCCTTCTTCTTGATTATATCCCTTAGCAACCAGTCTTGCTTTATTTCTAATTACATTTCCATGCTCATCTAATTTGTTTCTAAAGACCCATTTTGTTCCAATTATTGAATAATCTTTAGGTCTTGATACTAAGGTCCAAACATTATTTCTTTCAAATTGATTAAGTTCCTCTTGCATAGCATTAATCCAATTATGATCATTTTCAGCTTCTTCAAAAGTTTTAGGTTCAAGATGAGATACAAAAGCACAATGATTAACTACATCTCTAAGTGAAGAACGGGTTTTTACCCCATTCATAGGATCACCAATAATTAACTCCTTAGGGTGGTTATGAACATACCTCCATTCCTTGGGTAGGTCATTTGTACCTTGAGGTTGTTCTTGAGTTTCTTCACCTTTCTCATTTTGTTCGTCTTCTTGATCCTTATCTTCTGGAGTTGCTGAATCTTTCAGAGTGATCTCCTTCAAACCATCTATTAGTGGATCTGCATCATCAACACCCTCATTCTTCCTTGAAGGAAGATCGTTAGATTCATCAAAGACAACATGTATGGACTCCTCAACTATTAAAGTTCTTTTGTTGAATACTCTAAATGCTTTACTAGTGGAGGAGTAACCTAGAAAGATTGCTTCATCTGATTTTGCATCAAATTTACCAAGTTTTTCTTTGCCATTATTTAATACAAAATATCGGCAACCAAAAATATGAAAATATGCAATATTTGGTTTTCTTCCTTTCCAAAGTTCATAGGGGGTTTTCTTTAAAAATTGTCTAATTAAAGCACGATTTAAAATGTAACATGCTGTGTTAATTGCTTTCGCCCAAAAATATCTTGGAAGGTTGCTTTCACAAAGCATGGTACGGGCCATTTCTTCTAAGGTTCTGTTTTTCCTTTCAACTACCCCATTTTGTTGGGGTGTCCTAGGAGCAGAGAAGTTATGGCCAATTTCATTTTCATCACAAAAATTTTCAAAATCTTGATTTTCAAATTCAGTTCCATGGTCACTTCTAATATTTTGAATTGAAAACTCTTTTTCATTAGTGACTTTTCGATGAAATTTAGTGAAAATATGAAAAGTTTCATTTTTGTGAGCTAAAAAAAAAACCCATGTAAAACGAGAGTAATCATCTATTATTACAAATCCATATCGTTTTCCTCCTAGACTAGTGATTCTTGTTGGTCCAAATAAGTCCATATGTAAGAGCTCTAAAGGTCTAGAAGTTGAAACAGTATTTTTGGATTTAAATGAAACTCTAGTTTGTTTTCCTAATTGGCATGCATCACAAATTCTATCTTTTTCAAAATTCAGTTTTGGCAAACCAAGAACTAGTTCTTTCTTAATTAGTTTTGAAAGAGAATGCATGCTAATATGTGCAAGTCTACGATGCCACAGCCAACTAGTCTCATTAACTTTAGCATTTTAGGCATTGCATGTCTAATTTAGCTAAATCATTCAGATCTACCATATAAACATTGCTATGCCTATGTCCTATAAATTTAATACCATCGTTAATAGGACTAGTCACTATGCAAACAGATGATTCAAAAATTACTTTATACCCTTTATCACAGAATTGACTAACGCTAAGTAAGTTATACTTTAAACCTTTAACCAATAAAACATTCTCAATGTAATTGGAGAGAGTGATACCAATGTTACCTATCCCGATGATCTTTTCTTTGCCATATCTCCAAAGGTGATCATCCCTCCATCCTTAGCATCAAGCGTGATGAATTGTGATTCATCACCAGTCATGTGTCTCGAGCATCCACTGTCAAGATACCATTTTCTGTTTCCTTTTTGGGATACTAGACACACCTGCAAGCAAAGGTCAAGTTTCTGTCTTAGGTACCTAAGCTTTCTTGGGTCCTTTTTGGTTAGTCAAAATGGTTCCTTTTGAAACCCATATTTTCTTTGTGTTTGCATGTTTGTTAATAAGACATGTGTACGATTTATGTCATATTCTTCCACACTTGAAACAGGTAATATTTGTTGACTTGTTACTTGAATAATTTACATAAATATCCTTCAGAAATTTTTATTTCTTCAGGGGTTTATAGCCAAGTCCAACCTTATCATATATAGCTTTCTGATTATCAAGGATCATATTTAGTTTGTTTGAACTTAAGGTGAACTTATCTACTATAGATTTCAGCTTGTTAATTTCATCCTTAAAGTTTTGATTTTCTTGAATCAAGGTGGATTTTTCAATTGAAAGATTTTCAGCATGTTTTACTAAGGACTGATTTTTCAATTTCAGTTCTTTGTATTTCTTCCCTAGTTTCTTTAATTCATCAATTGAATCATAGAAAGCTTCATGCAATTCTTCAAAAGTAAATTCACTAGTGGATTCAGAAGTTACCTCATTTTCGTGTGCCATCAGGCACAGGTTGGCTTGTTCTGTTGAGGTTTCCTCATCAGAGCTTGAGTCATCACTCGCACTCCAAGTCGCCATCATTGCTTTCTTTTTGAACTTCTTGGGACCTTTCTTCAGTTGTGGACATTCGGATCTGAAATGTCCCGGCTTCTTGCACTCGTAGCATACAAGAGGTTGATCTTTCTCTTTTTCTTTACTTTGTTCTCCTTTTGTGAATCTCTTTCTCATCCCCTGTTTCCTTTTTCTTAGAAACTTCTTAAATTTCCGGGTGATGAGTGCCATCTCTTCATCCTGTTCTTCATCTTCAGTGTCATTCGTTTCATAATCAGGCGAAGTTGTGGATTTGAGGGCAATGGTTCTTTTCTTTTTGACTTCATCCTCTTGATGTTGCTTCATGCTAAGTTCATGAGTCATCAAGGATCCAAGAAGCTCTTCTAGAGGTAGAGTGTTCAAGTCCTTTGCTTCTTGGATGGCAGTCACTTTGGCTTCCCAAGTTCTAGGCAATGACCTGAGAATCTTCCTTACAAGCTCACTGTTAGTATAAGATTTGCCAAGACTCTTCAAACCATTAATTATATCAGTAAAATGAGTAAACATAGCAGTTATGGACTCATCATGCTCTATTTTAAATAATTCATATTTATGTACAAGCATGTTTATTTTAGACTCTTTTACTTGATTTATTCCCTCATGGGTTACTTCTAACCTATCCCATATTTCTTTAGCAGATGCACAAGTAGAAATGCGATTAAATTCACTTGCATCTAGTGCACAATAAAGAACATTCATGGCTTTGGCATTTAATTGTGCCAATTTCTTGTCAACCTTATCCCATTCTTTTTCGGATTTGGTTGACTCCTCACCATCTATAATCTTAGTGGGTGTGTGAGGACCGTTCACTATGATACTCCACATATCATAGTCGAGTGCTTGTATGAAAATCTTCATCCGAGCTTTCCAATAGATGTAATTAGACCCATTGAAAAGTGGAGGTCGGTTTGTTGATTGTCCCTCGGCTAGAGAAGTACCAACATGGATTGCCATAGATCTTTGGCTCTTTGATTGTTAGATCAAAGAAGGGCTAGAGCACCGGGCTCTGATACCACTTGTTGCCCAGCTATGCAACCCAAGAGGGGAGGTGAATTGGGTTTCTAAAAATTTAAACTTAATTAATAACTTATGATGAACAAGACAAAGATTTTAATTCAATATTAATTACCTGAAGCAGAATTGCAAGGATATAATAAAAAAATAAGGTAAAGCGATAAAGCACACCACAAACACAAGGATTTATAGTGGTTCGGTGCCAACCTTGCACCTACATCCACTCCCCAAGCTCCTACTTGGGAATTTCAATCCACTATGCTTGTATTCAACCTGAATACAAAACGTCGGAAACTCCGACACTAGCTATCCCAAGCTAGATCACTTATTTCTCAGGTACAAGTAAACCCAAAACACTCCGATTTCAGGTTCGGATCAACCTTTCCTTGTTTTGGAAATCCTCCAAAAATAAGAACAATTACTTACAAGAGTAAGATAATTTAGAGCACAGATTAATACAATAACAGCTCCTTAAATGAGCGAATATAACAATAAAAACTTTACTCAAATGAAGAAACCCTTTTTGGATTTTTTCAAGGTGGATGAACGCTTGAATGAACACTTGAGAAGAGGATGATCGTTGATTGAAGATCTCTTGAAAGCTTTGAACGATCTCTAGATCAAAGTTGGAACAGTAGGCGTGACAAATCCTCTCTTTGAAAGCTCTCGAATCTCTTTCACAATCTCACGTGTGGATTTTTGGATCCTCTTTTCTTTTTCTCTCAAATATCTCGTTGATCTCAGGCTTTTTCATGCAAATTTTGGATCCTCTCCCTTCTCTTCTCTTATTTGATCTCACGTTTGATCTGCTATTTAATTTGCAATTTCTTTCACCATTTGAAGCATTTTATTGCATTAGAAGCAAGAGAAAATAATTTAGGTAGATAAAGAACCGTTAGAGCAATTTTAGGAAGCATAAAAGGCAATTAAAATGGGCAAAAAAATAGTCGTTGCTGATATTTTCCATCGCAGGGGTCGACTCATGAGTCGACTCATGCTTCAGGGGTCGACTCATGAGTCGATCTCTGTTGCAAAAATCAGAGAATGTGTTTCTGAAAATTTTTGGCTCAAATCAGCAGGGGTCGACTCATGAGTCGACTCATGCCTTATGGGTCGACTCATGAGTCGACTCACAGGTCGTGTCAAGCCAGAAAATTAACGTGCCATGGATAATTTTTGCGTTCCAATCAGCTCATAGTGCCATGAGTTGACTCATGAGTCGACTCATGCACTTCAAACCTTCATAACTTCAAAAATATAAGTCCAAACACAATAAAATTTTCACCAATAGATTTTAAATCATTTGTTCTACTAAATGATACTATCAAATCAGGATTTTAGTAAAATTACGATTTTGCCCTTGAAGAGCATAAGGACTTTTTAAATTTAAAATTATTTGTATCCCTTCAATCTGCTTTGTAATCATCAAAATCAATCTAGGAGAAACAACGTCATAGCCACACTAGTGTCTGACCTCTGCAGATCATCTACACAAAGCTCCCATCTGATCGGCTCCTCACGAATGCTAGTTCATGATTTCACCCTTTTGATGGCTGATGTTGATCGAACTCCTTCGATCGATGTATGCCGACTCCTCGGATGCTCTGGATCATCTGCATGGTAGGTTGAGAGGTTGATGGATCTCTTCCTAAAATTTGGTGGACTCACGACACTCGTAGCACACCAATCTCACTTCCCGAACCCTAAGTAGAAACCCTAGGGTACACACCAAAAACCTTGCGCCCACTTCTCTCTCTTTTTTCTCTCCTCTCGGTAAATTTTGAACACTTCAAAATTTTTTCAGAACCTCCCCACGCCCCTTATCTCTTCTTTCTTTTTTTTTCCCCATGCCCCCTCCCTTTCTCATTTTATAAAACATCGCAAGAGATGTTGAAATCATGTGAGTGGATAAGAAGAGGTGGTTGCTCACTTAAATTCAAATCAAATTTGAATTCAAGTGTCAACCAATCTTATCCTCATCCATTTGTGTGAGAAAGAAGAGATGGCGTGGTCCTTTTTTTGTGCATAAAAACTTTCACGAGAAACCATTTCTCGTGTGGAATATGGGGCGCACAAAAGAGGATAAGCTGGCGCATGGTTATTTGGTTATCCATTCAAATTCAAAACCCCTTTGAATTTGGATGGGTAACAAACCAAGTTAATCCAAATAATTGGCGCACAAAAATATGGGCATGAGAGAGCTTTGTATGGGAGAAAATTCATGAGAAAATTTCTTCTCGTGAATTCAAATGGACGCAAGGAAGTTGGGTGGCGCAGAAAATTTAAAACAAGGTGGTTTGATTCAAATTGAGCCAACCTAATTAAAATAGGTTAAGCACAATTAGACCAAATTAAACCCAACACAATTAGACTTAATTAGGCTCAATAAAATCCTAATTAAATTAAGAATTAACTAAGCATAATCCCTGATAAAATCAGGGACTAAACCACCTTAGCGATTAGATCAACACTTAACCTAATCGGGTCAATCCAAACTGAATCCAATTCAATTGGACTTGATCTAAAAATAATTACTCAATCAAATTGAGTTAATTAGTGATCAAATTACTAATTAAATCACTCATAAATATTGAGTCCAAATTCGATGGGAAATTAGGCATCAGAGACCATCGATATGAAACCCTGATCAAAGAGTTCAAATTTCAAATTTCAAATTTGAAATTCAAAATTTTGACCCTGGTATCCAAAATGTGTGGAACTCATGATCAGAGAATCTTAATTCTCAATCATAGAGTTTCAGATACATAAGACTCATAATCAGCCATCAGATCAGAAAGGAACCTCTAATGTGTGTGACCCCGCAGGTTCGAACCTAAGTCGGTAGCACAGGAACCAATTTCTGTACTAATCGAAGTGACCATCTAGCAATGGTACCCTACGATCGGATAGGTCGAATAGTCACAATCGCAACATTCAGAACCTACGTGAATATGGTTACCGTATAATTCATCCCTTTTGACCCCTGTGTTTAGGATGACTCAGGGTTAAACTGTCAACTCTGATGAGATCATCTGAATCGTGCTCAACTCAATTAGTCCTGTGACTCCTCACTAGAACTACTCTGATCAAGATTTTGCTAAATTGAAACACGACTGTACACAGCTCCTAAACTGGAGTGGTCAATCCCATCTTGACACACGCACCGACAAATCAAGTACTTGACTACACCCAGCAGCCTTCCGTCACTGAATTAGAAATTCAGGTAGTCCAGTGCCTAAGTGCAGTGAGTTGCTTGCAAGTCACCATGGCGGTCTCAGGTCGGAGGGACATTTATACCCATATCCCATCGGAGCAAATTTTGACAGCAGAAATAGCTCCGGAGTCGGTCACGTTCAGTGCAGATGTACCATTACATCTCACCTGTATGTCATATCAGTGTCTCCACACTCCTTGGTTATGAGGACAACCAACCCATATGGCACACAATGACCTATGCTCGATAAACATTGTTGTCCTTGGTAACAACGTATCATTTGATCGCGAACAGGTTTAAGGACTAAGCGACAAATCCTCCTTTGTCGAGTCTAAATAGTCCTAAGGACTTCACCACAACACAGGAGTTCATTAGAAGATGAAATATTTATGATGAAAAAAATGTCAAAATAACTTTTATTTATTTATAATTCATGTACTAATACAAAAGGAGCACAACCGTCAACAGGCTGACGATTGACTTTGGGACACTATTCCCAACAATCTCCCACTTGGTCTAAAGCCAATCGATGCAGTATCTAATACCCATCTTTGACTTGTAGCCGTTGAACTCTTTCACCGTAATGGCTTTAGTGAATGGGTCGGCCAGGTTCTCCTTCCCGTCGATCTTCTGAAGGTCGACGTCATCTCGATCCACAATCTCCCGGATGAGATGGTAGCGGCGCAGAATATGCTTCGTCCGCAGGTGTGCATTCGGTTTCTTCGCCTGAGCAATGGCTCCAGAGCTGTCACAGTAGAGCAAAACTGGACCAACAAGGGAGGGTGCTACTCCGAGCTCGATGATGAATTTTCTCAGCCACACCACTTCTTTGGCAGCATCTGATACAGCAATATACTCTGCCTCGCATACTGAATCAGCCACAGTGTGCTACTTGGAACTCTTCCAGCAGACAGCTCCATCATTAAGGGTAAAAATAAATCCTGACACACTCTTGCTGTCATCGTGATCAGACTGAAAACTAGAGTCTGTAAACCCTATAAGTCTCAAGTCTGATTCACCATATACAAGCCACTGGTCCTTAGTATTTCTTAAATACTTCAGGATGGTTTTAACAACCTTCCAGTGATTCTCCCCTGGATCAGATTGGTATCTACTCACTACCCCTAGTGAGTATGCCACATCTGGTCGTGTACATGTCATGGCGTACATGATAGATCCCACTGCCGAAGCATATGGAATCCTACCCATACGCTCTCTCCCTTGAGGTGTTGTCGGACAATCCCTTTTCGAGAGAGAAATTTCATGGCCTATCGGTAGATAGCCTTTCTTGAAATTCTCCATGCTGAACCTTTTCAGCATAGTATCAATGTACGTGGACTGGGATAAGCCAAGCAACCTTTTGGATCTATCCCTATAGATCCTCATCCTTAGGATGTAGGAAGCTTCTCCCAGATCCTTCATGGAGAACTATAACGATAGCCAAATCTTTATTCCCTGTAATGCAGGGACATCATTCTCGATTAAGAGAATGTCATCCACATACAATACAAGAAATACTACTACTGGACCATTAGCCCACTTATAAATACAGGGCTCTTCTCCGTTCTTAACGAAGCCATACGTTTTGATCGTCCTATCAAAACGTATGTTCCAACTCCGAGATGCCTACTTAAGTCCATAAATGGACCTTTATAGCTTGCATACCTTAGACTCATCTGTGGATGTGAACTCTTCAGGTTGTATCATATACACCTCTTCATCCAGCTCTCTGTTTAGGAAAGCTGTCTTCACATCCATCTGTCAGATTTCATAGTCTAGATGGGCAACTATCGCAAGCATAATCCGAATGGATTTGAGCATTGCCATAGAAGAAAATGTCTCGTCATAGTCTATACCATAACGTTGACGATATCCCTTGACAACCAGATGGGCTTTATAGGTCTCCACCTTTCCGTCTGTGCCCCTCTTTCTCTTGAAGATCCACTTACACCTTATGGGTTTCACTCCTTCGGGTGAGTCAACCAATATCCACACATTGTTGATCTTCATGGACTCCATTTCAGATTTCATGGCCTCTAGCCATTTCTCAGAGTCAGGTCTCTGCATTGCATCCATGTAGGTGATCGGATCCTCATCATTTTCATCAAGTTCGACAGGATCACCATTCCGGATCAAGAAACCATAGTATCTGTCCGGTTGATGTGGTACTCTACCAGACCGCCTTAAGGGTGCATAATCAATGGGCTCCGGATCTGATCTAATCAAATTCAGTTCAGGTTCAGTAACATGTGTCGATTTTTCCACCTGTTGAACTTCGTCAAGTTCGACCTTAGAGGCAACAGTTCCTTCACTAAGGAACTCCTTTTCTAAAAAGATTGTCTTAAGGCTGACAAACACATTTTACTCATCAGCAAGGTAGAAATAATACCCTTTGGTCTCTTTTGGGTACCCTATAAAATTATACTTGTCAGACCTAGGTCCAAACTTGTCTGTAATTAAACGTTTAACATAAGCCGGACACCCCCAAACCCTAAGGTGCGAAAGTACTGGCTCACGTCCTATCCATATCTCATATGGTGTTTTGGCTACAGACTTACTCGGAACTCTATTTAGAAGGTAACAAGCCGATTCGAGTGCATATCCCGAGAGAAAGATCGACAGACCAGCAAACCCCATCATGGATCGAACCATGTCCAATAAGGTCTGATTCCTCCTTTCAGACACACTATTATGCTGTGGTGTTCCAAGAGGAGTCCACTGAGAGAGAATTCCATTCTCTCCTAGATATGTCAAAAACTCATTGGAAAGGTATTCACCGTCTCGATCAGATCGAAAAATTTTAATACACTTCTCAGTTTATTTTTCTACCTCATTTTGAAATAGTTTGAACATTTCAAACGACTCCGACTTATGCTTCATTAAGTAGACATACTCATACCTCGATAGGTCATCTGTGAAGGTTATGAAGTAGAAATATCCACCTCTTGCACTTGAGCTCATAGGTCCACATACATCAGAATGTACCAGACCCAAGAGTTCATCGACTCGCTCACCTTTTTCAGTAAAAGATGACTTGGTTATCTTTCCAAGAAGACAAGACTCACAGGTTGGAAGTGATTTACAATCACCAAGTTCAAGAATTACTTCTTGAGCCAACCTGTTTATTCTGTTCTTATTGATATGACCTAGTCTACAGTGCCTAAGGTAGACTTCTGACACATTATCTATTCTAGGGTGTTTATCAAAGTTTTGAACCATATTAACAGGCTGTGATAGTAAGTAAATTCCATTATTTAATTATCCAACAAATATTGTAACACCATTCAAAATGATATTGTAAATATTTTTTTTTATTAAAAAATCATAACCGTACATGACCAAAAGGCCTACAGAAATAATATTTAATAAAAAGTTTGGACAATAGTGATATTCACTCAGAATTACATTACGAGAATTGATTACAAGACTCATGATTTTTAAAGCTAGAACTGAAACTTTGCTTCCATCTCCAACGTTCAGGAACCTCTCGTCTTCATCAAATCTCCTACTGACCTGCAGACCCTGCATCGAATTATAAATATGATAAGAGCTTCTGGTATCCAATACCCAAGCAGTAGTATCACAAATGGAAAAGTTACAAAGAGTTATCATATAATTACCTTGCTTCTTCTTTGGCCTGTTCGGGTCCAGGGAGGCAATGTATTGAGGACAGTTTCTCTTCCAATGCCCCTGCTTCTTACAAAAGAAGCACTCCGCCTGGCTCTGGTCGGGCTTGCGCTTCTTGGTTTGACCCTGTGCAACCGTCCCAGCATGAGGCTGCACCTTCTTGTTCTTCTTCTTCTTATTCTTCTTCCCCTTCCCAAAGGGTCGACGACGAAAAGAAGACCCTTCCACTACATTCACCGACTCCTTATGGAGCTGGTGATCCTTCTCAAAGTTCTGCAGCAACCCCAACAACCCGTGGTAGTTTACTGCAGGCTTTGACATTCGAAAATGAGTAAGGAATGGGAGGAAGGACTTGGGCAAGGAATTAAGGATCGCATCCTTACCGAGCTGCTCGTGTAGAGAAAAACCCAATTTGCTTAGGTGCTCAATCATCTCGATCATGTACAGTACATGATCAGTGACTGAGACCCCATCCCTCATCCGAGCATTGAAAATGGCACAACTAGTTTTGTGCCTTTCAACATCGTCAGGCATGCCAAAAGAGTTGTTCAACATTTGAAGCATCTCCTATGGCTGGGTGTTCTCAAACCTATGACTGAACTCATCATTCATTGCTGCTAGTGTTACTCCTAGATTGATTTTGATGATTACAAAGCAGATTGAAGGGATACAAATAATTTTAAATTGAAAAAGTCCTTATGCTCTTCAAGGGCAAAATCGTAATTTTGCTAAAATCCTGATTTGATAGTACCATTTGGTAGAACAAATGATTTGAAATCTATTGGTGAAAATTTTATTGTGTTTGGACTTATATTTTTAAAGTTATGAAGGTTTGAAGTGCATGAGTCGACTCATGAGTCAACTCATGACACTATGAGCTGATTGGCATGCAAAAATTACCCATGGCACGCTAGTTTTCTGGCTTGGCACGATCTGTGAGTCGACCCACAAGGTATGAGTCGACTCATGAGTCGACCCCTGCTGATTTGAGCCAAGAATTTCCAGAAAATCATTCTCTGGTCTTTGCAACAGAGGTCGACTCATGAGTCGACCCCTGAAGCATGAGTCGACTCATGAGTCGACCCCTGCGATGGAAAATATCAGCAACGGCTATTTTTTTGCCCATTTTAATTGCCTTTTATGCTTCCTAAAATTGCTCTAACGGCTCTTTATCTGTCTAAATTATTTTCTCTTGTTTCTAATGCTATAAAAAGGTTTCTAAAGGTGAAAGAAAATAAGAGGATCGAGATCAAAAGAGAAGATCAAATCGAAAGATCAAAAAGGAGAGATCAAACCTATATACGAGAGGATCCAAAATCTACACGAAAAAGCTTGAGATCAACGAAATACCCAAAAGAAAAAGAGAGAGGATCCACAACATACAAGAGAGATTGTGAAAGAGAAAAGCAAGAGCATTCAAAGAGAGGATCTTTCAAGCATATTGTTCAACCTTGATCAAGAGATCTTTCAAAGCCTTCAAGAAGTCTTCAATCAAAGATCATCCTCTTCTCAAACATTCATTCAAGCGTTCATCCACCTTGAGAAAATCCAAAAAGGGTTTCTTCATTTGAGTAAAGTATTTTTATTGTTATATTACTCATTTAAGGAGCTGTTATTGTATAAATTTGTGCTCTAAACTATCTTAATATTTGTGAGTAATTGTTCTTGTTTTTGAAGGGTTTTCAAAACAAGAGAAGGTTGATCCGAATCTGAAATCGGAGTGTTTTGGGTTAGCTTGTACCCGGAAAATAAGTAGACTAGCTTGGGATAGCTAGTGTCGGAGTTTCCGACGGTTTGTATTCAGGTTGAATACAAGTATAGTGGATTAGAATTCCCAAGTAGGAGCTTGGGGAGTGGATGTAGGTGCAAGGTTGGCACCGAACCACTATAAATCCTTGTGTTTGTGGTGTGCTTTATTGTTTCTCTTTATTTCTTTATTATATCCTTGCATTCTTGCTTTAGAAAATTAATATTGATTTAAAGTCTTTGTTCTCATTCATCATAAGTAACTAATTAAGCCTAAAATTTTTAGAAACCCAATTCACCCCCCCCTCTTGGGTTGCATAGCTGGACAACAAGTGGTATCAGAGCCCGGTGCTCTAGCCCTTCTTTGATCTAACAATCAAAGAGCCAAAGATCTATGGCAACCCATATCAGTACTTCTCTAGCCGAGGGGCAATCTACAAACCGACCTCCACTTTTCAATGGGTCTAATTACACCTATTGGAAAGCTCGGATGAAGATATTCATACAAGCACTCGACTATGATATGTGGAGTATCATAGTGAACGATCCTCACACACCCACCAAGATTATAGATGGTGAGGAGTCAACCAAACCCGAGAAAGAATGGGATGAGGTTGATAAGAAATTGGCACAATTAAATGCCAAATCTATGAATGTTCTTTACTGTGCACTAGATGCAAATGAATTTAATCGCATTTCTACTTGTGCATCTGCTAAAGAAATATGGGATAGGTTAGAAGTAACCCATAAGGGAACTAGTCAAGTAAAAGAGTCTAAAATAAACATGCTTGTACATAAATATGAATTATTTAAAATAGAGCATGATGAGTCCATAACTGCTATATTTACTCGTTTTACTGATATAATTAATGGTTTGAAGAGTCTTGGCAAATCTTATACTAACAGTGAGCTTGTAAGGAAGATTCTCAGGTCATTGTCTAGAACTTGGGAAGCCAAGGTGACTGCCATCCAAGAAGCAAAGGACTTGAACACTCTACCTCTAAAAGAGCTTCTTGGATCCTTGATGACTCATGAACTTAGCATGAAGCAACATCAAGAGGATGAAGTCAAAAAGAAAAGAACCATTGCCCTCAAATCCACGGCTTCGTCTGATTATGAAACGGATGACGCTGAAGATGAAGAACAGGATGAAGAGATGGCACTCATCACCCGAAAATTTAAAAAGTTTCTAAGAAAAAGGAAACAAGGGGATGAGAAAGAAGTCATTCACTAAAGGGGAACAAAGCAAAGAGAAAGAGAAAGATGAACCCCTCATATGCTACGAGTGCAAGAAGCCGGGACATTTCAGATCCGAATGTCCGCAACTGAAGAAAGGTCCCAAAAAGTTCAAAAAGAAAGCAATGATGGCGACTTGGAGTGCGAGTGATGACTCAAGCTCCGACGAGGAG
The DNA here is from genome assembly GCF_000442705.2 of Elaeis guineensis. Classification (NCBI taxonomy): domain Eukaryota; kingdom Viridiplantae; phylum Streptophyta; class Magnoliopsida; order Arecales; family Arecaceae; genus Elaeis; species Elaeis guineensis. Next base: position 170,698,274 of record NC_025993.2, on the reverse strand, counting down.
ACCTCAACAGAACAAGCCAACCTGTGCCTTATGGCACACGAAAATGAGGTAACTTCTGAATCCACTAGTGATTTTACTTTTGAAGAATTGCATGAAGCTTTCTATGATTCAATTGATGAATTAAAGAAACTAGGGAAGAAAAATAAAGAACTGAAATTGGAAAATCAGTCCTTAGTAAAACATGCTGAAAACCTTTCAATTAAAAAATCCACCTTGATTCAAGAAAATCAAAACTTAAAGAATGAAATTAACAAGCTGAAACCTATAGTAGATAAGTTCACCTTAAGTTCAAACAAACTAAATATGATCCTTGATAATCAGAAAGCTATATATGATAAGGCTGGACTTGGCTATAAACCTCTGAAGAAACAAAAATTTCTGAAGGATATTTATGTAAATTATTCAAATAACAAGTCTACAAGTATTACTTGTTTCAAATATGGAAGAATAGGACATAAATCATATACATGTCTTATTAACAAATATGCAAACACAAAGAAAATATGGGTTCCAAAAGGAACCATTTTGACTAACCTAAAAGGACCCAAGAAAGCTTGGGTACCTAAGACAGAAACTTGACCTTTGCTTGCAGGTGTGTCTAGCATCCCAAGAAAAAACATGAAATGGTATCTTGACAGTGGATGCTCGAGACACATGACTGGTGATGAATCACAATTCATCATGCTTGATGCTAAGGATGGAGGGATGGTCACCTTTGGAGATAATGGCAAAGGAAAGATCATCGGGATAGGTAACATTGGTATCACTCCCTCCAAATATATTGAGAATATTTTATTAGTTAAAGGTTTAAAGCATAACTTACTTAGCATTAGTCAATTCTGTGATAAAGGATATAAAGTAGTTTTTGAATCATCTGTTTGCATTGTGACTAGTTCTGTTATCGATGGCATTAAATTTATAGGACATAGGCATGGCAATGTTTATATGGTAGATTTTAATGACTTAGCCAAATTAGACATGCAATGCCTAGTATCCTTGAATGCTAAAATTAATGAGACTAGTTGGCTGTGGCATCGTAGACTTGCACATATTAGCATGCATTCTCTTTCAAAATTAATTAAGAAAGAATTAGTTCTTGGTTTGCCAAAACTGAACTTTGAAAATGATAGAATTTGTGATGCATGCCAATTAGGAAAACAAACTAGAGTTTCATTTAAATCCAAAAATACTGTTTCAACTTCTAGACCTTTAGAGCTCTTACATATGGACTTATTTGGACCAACTAGAACCACTAGTCTAGGAGGAAAATGATATGGCTTTGTAATTATAGATGATTACTCTCGTTTTACTTGGGTTTTCTTTTTGGCACACAAAAATGAAACTTTTCATATTTTCACTAAATTTCATCGAAAAGTCACTAATGAAAAAGGGTTTTCAATTCAAAATATTAGAAGTGACCATGGAACTAAATTTGAAAATCAAGATTTTGAAAATTTTTGTGATGAAAATGGAATTGGCCATAACTTCTCTGCTCCTAGGACACCCCAACAGAATGGGGTAGTTGAAAGGAAAAATAGAACTTTAGAAGAAATGGTCCGTACCATGCTTTGTGAAAGCAACCTTCCAAGATATTTTTGGACGGAAGCAATTAACACAGCATGTTACATTTTAAATCATGCTTTGATTAGACAATTTTTAAAGAAAACCCCCTATGAACTTTGGAAAGGAAGAAAACCAAATATTGCATATTTTCATGTCTTTGGTTGTCGATGTTTTGTATTAAATAATGGCAAAGAAAAACTTGGTAAATTTGATGCAAAATCAGATGAAGCAATTTTTCTAGATTACTCCTCCACTAGTAAAACATTTAGAGTTTTCAACAAAAGAACTTTAATAGTTGAGGAGTCCATACATGTTGTCTTTGATGAATCTAACGATCTTCCTTCAAGGAAGAATGAGGGTGTTGATGATGCAGATCCACTAATAGAAGGTTTGAAGGAGATCACTCTGAAAGATTCAGCAACTCCAGAAGACAAAGATCAAGAAGACAAACAAGATGAGAGAGGTGAAGAAATTCAAGAACAACCTCAAGGTACAAATGACCTACCCAAGGAAAGGAGGTATGTTCACAACCACCCTAAGGAGTTAATAATTGGTGATCCTATGCAAGGGGTAAAAACCCGTTCTTCACTTAGAGATGTAGTTAATCATTATGCTTTTGTATCTCATCTTGAACCTAAAACTTTTGAAGAAGCTGAAAATGATCATAATTGGATTAATGCAATGCAAGAGGAACTTAATCAATTTGAAAGAAATAATGTTTGGACCTTAGTATCAAGACCTAAAAATTATTCAATAATTGGAACAAAATGGGTCTTTAGAAATAAATTAGATGAGCATGGAAATGTAATTAGAAATAAAGCAAGACTGGTTGCTAAGGGATATAATCAAGAAGAAGGAATTGATTTTGATGAAACCTTTGCACCTGTTGCTAGATTAGAAGCTATTAGACTTCTACTTGCATATGCTTGCTTTATGAAATTCAAGTTATTTCAAATGGATGTTAAAAGTGCATTTTTAAATGGATATATTGCTGAAGAAGTATATGTAGAACAACCCCCTGGATTTGAAAATCATGCTTTTCCTAATCATGTCTTTAGATTAAATAAAGCTTTATATGGATTAAAACAAGCACCTAGAGCATGGTATGAAAGGCTAAGCAGATTTCTACTAAATAATGGTTTTACAAGAGGTAATGTAGATACAACCCTATTTATTAAAAGAAATCAAAATGATATGCTAGTTATACAAATTTATGTTGATGACATAATTTTTGGGTCTACTAATGAATCTCTTTGTCAAGACTTTGCTAAGCTTATGCAGGGGGAGTTCGAGATGAGCATGATGGGAGAACTCACCTTTTTCCTCGGACTCCAAATCAAACAATCAAAAGAGGAAATCTCCATCACCCAAAGCAAGTACACCAAGGAACTACTCAAAAGATTTGGAATGGAGAACTGCAAACCAATTGGCACACCAATGAGTCCCTCAAGTAAGCTTGACAAGGATGATGAAGGTAAAATTGTAGACTTAAAATACTATAGAGGTATGATTGGCTCATTATTATATTTAACTGCAAGTAGGCATGATATCATGTTTAGTGTTTATTTATGTGCTAGATATCAATCTAATCCTAAAGAATCTCATTTGAATGCTGTTAAAAGAATCCTTAGATATTTAAATGGTATTCAAACTCTAGGGTTATGGTACTCTAAGGACTCACAAATTGATTTATTAGGATATTCAGATGCTGATTTTGCTGGATGTAAATTAGATAGAAAAAGCACAAGTGGAACATGCCAATTTCTTGGAGTTAACCTAATCTCATGGTTTAGCAAGAAACAAAATTCGGTGGCACTGTCTACGGCTGAGGCCGAATACATTGCAGCCGGAAGTTGTTGTGCTCAAATCTTGTGGATTAAGCAACAACTCAAAGACTTTGGAATCAAACTTAATGAAACACCAATAAGATGTGATAACACAAGTGCCATAAATCTATCTAAAAATCCAATTCAACACTCAAGATCCAAACATATTGAAATAAGACATCATTTTATTAGATAACATGTTCAAAACAAAAATATTATTCTTGAATATGTTTGCACTGAAAGTCAATTAGCTGATATCTTTACAAAGGCCCTTAGTGAGGATAGGTTCTGTGAAATTAGGAGAAATCTAGGAATTCTAGATCCATGTGCCTAAATTTTTTCTCAATTTCAAAGAATTGATGTCAAAAAACTCTTAGAGCTCAATTTCCAACATCTATCCTGGTCCCAAAAGCTCAAATTTATCATTCTAAAAACTTACCATTGAGCAAAACTCCTTCTCCCAAAATTTTAAATTTTTCTGGAATTTATTCACATTTTTCCTGATTTTCTGAACTTCATGAGTCGACCCCCATGAGTCGACTCAATGGCAAACTTGTAAATCCCTCCAACTTCCAACGGGTTCATTGTTTTTATAAGGGACCCTGTTCGTGAGACGACCCATCCGGTCATCTTCTTCCCTCCAAAAGCCATCCTCTCCACTTCCTTTTACTCCAAATCCAAGGATTAATTTCGAGGAACTTCTCCCTCCTCCTCTCCACCAAAAATCGCTAACTTAGAAAAGATTTTTTGTGCTTTCTCGCATTGTTTGGCGCGGTTGGAACGTGCCCTAGCACTTCACCGTTCTTCCCAAATCTACTTCTTTTCTCCACCAAAATCTTTCTTCACTCTCTTGTGATCCCTCCTCCACTCAATTCAAGTCTCCTTGCCTGCTACTATAGTGAATATGGCTCCGAAGATGAAACTTCCCCAAAGAAGAAAGTCAATCCGTGAGCCTGAAGAAATTGTCCGAAAGAAAAGGCATGCTCAGACTTCCACTGCTCCCACTTCAGTATCTGCTCAAGGTCCCTCTCAATCCTCCATAAGCCCCAGTGTGAATCCTCTTTCTGATAGAAAAGTAGAAACCGGAAAGAATATAGATTTTCGGTTCTTTGAGAAAGAAGGTTTTACTTTTGCAAGTAAGATCAAAAACCAAGGATGAGATTTCTATTGCTCCCTTAAAGAAGTCACCTATGTTGACCTAGTTAGAGAATTCTACCAGAACCTACATTATGGAAATGGGTCAGTGACTTCAACAGTCAAGGGAATTGATATCTGCTTGGATTCTAGAATATTGGGAGAAATATTACATTTGCCTAGTGAAGGTTATTCTTATATGGAACTCCCAGTAAAAGAAGAGGGGATCAGAATTATTTTAGGAGATACTTATTCAGGAAGTTTAAACAAATTGGAAGCAAAGATTTTGTCCATTGAGATGAGGATCCTGCATCAGATGGTAACAAAGCTCTTCTTTCCTAGGAGTGGTAGGCATGATCTACTGTCTGGCAGAGATGTATGTATCATGTTTCATGTCATCACTCAAACCCCCCTGAACCTCCCTGCACTTATGATAGAGGCCATGAGAGAAACTTTGAACAGATCCAAGGCACACTTGCTTTATGGTATGGCCCTTACTAGAGTATTTAGGAGGTTTGGAGTTAGCTGTGAGGGGAAGGCACCTACCAAGCTATCTCATGTGGACACTTTCAACCAACACAGCCTGCACAGAATGGGAATTACAAAGACTGATGGTGGTTGGATTAAGGGCTCTGAAGAAAGAACTGAGGATAGAGCTGAAACAAGAGCTGAAGACAGAACTGAAGGCAGAGTAGAAGAAGAAGGTCCATCTTCTCCTGTACATGACTTCAGGGCAGTATCATCAGATACCCAGTTCATTCCTGATACAGAGGCTGGCCCTTCTGAGTTTACTAGGATGCCCACACCAGTGTATCAGCCAGAGATCAGAGCACATCCATCAGAGTTCAGACTGGCTGACGATCAGATCGAGCATATATCGCAGCGTGTGGCCTCTTTATTATCTAGTCAGTGGAGTAGTACTACTTTTGCACCGGGAGCCACTTCTTCTGATCAGACCATTACTCCCCACATCTCCACTGTGATTCGGATGATGTCAGATCAGTCCATCCGGATCCAGCAGCTTGAGGACACAGTCTGGAGATTGACTGGCAGAGTTCTTGACTTGCAGGGGCAAGTCCTTGCTTTGGCCCATCCCAAGCCACAGGAGTCTACTATTGAGGTCACAGACCTCACTGCAGAGGCTGGAAGGCTCAGAGGAGCACTAGAGGGAGGATATGAGTTACTGAGGAAAGAGATCCGAGGATCGAGTGAGCATGCTACCACTCAGTTCATTGCTCTACTTCAATCTGTTTTCAGAGCATTGAACGTACTTGATTCCATCAGACTCACCCTTTCTGTTCAGTCCTTAGCATCTCAGCGTACTCAGCCACCCAGTTCATCTCGCTCTCCTGCTCATGCCAGAGGCAGAAGGGGTAGAGGATGCATTTCTGATCCATCAGCTTCTCATACCATATCTGATGACTCCGATCCTTGACTTGTCTTGATCATTACTAGACCCTAGGAGTTAGTGTATTGTTCTAGGATCTGTATTTTGGGGCCATGTATTGACAATTAGCTGGTTGATTATTATAATATGAACTATGTATTGAAACAATTATGATTTTAATGGAATCATCTTTTACTTATATTTCTATCTTTTGTAATGATGTTGATCATATTTTGGTTATATATATTCTCCTTATTGAAATATTGTCTTCACTTTATTGTTGTTTGCTGTTAATAATTGCTGTATTAAGGGGGAGCAAACATTTGTGATTAACTCTAAAGGGAAAGAAGTTAAAGAATATTTTTAGAAAAAAGAGAAGTTAACCATGTTTGATGATGTCAAAAAAGGAGAGAAATTATTAAACAAAATTATTAAACAAAAATTAAAGAGAAATTTGGTATCAAACTGAAATTAAAGAAAAAGCAATCAAAACCATAAATTATGAGAAATTAATGAATGAATTGAAAATTTAATTAATGAATGAATTGAAAATTTAAAGAACAATATCAAAAATACAATGCTAAGTACAATGCAAATAAGTAACTTTTAAATTACTTCTTTACATATGCTCTGATTTGCATTATAAATTTAAATATGCTCTGATATACTTCAAAATTACAACTTGCTCTGATACTTCTTTTGAAATTTTATTTATCTTGATACATCTTAAGAAATTTATCTTATTCTGATACATCTTAAAATTTTTTAACTTGCTCTGATACATTATAAAACTTGCTCTAATACATTATAAAATCTTGCTCTAATACATTATAAAATTTTCTCTGATACATTGTAAAATTTTTCTGATAACTTTGTAAAATTATTTTTCTTACTCTGATACATTGCAAAATTTATTTTTCTCTTGCTCTGATATATCTTAAACTCAAAATGATCTAATACAGTTTTCAAATCAACTCTTAAACATGCTTTGGCACACATAATTTTTTTTATCAAAAAGCAATTAAAGCACATAAGTATTTTTTTGCTCTGATGCTAAAACTAAAATCAAATGAGAATGAAATTTTTAAAATACAGCTTAATCTGATAACAAAAATAAGTTTTCTGCTCTAACACCAAAAATCACATAATCCAATGAGCATATCTTCAAATCTTTAAGCAAATGGACAAACTATTTTTTATATTACATGCCAAAAGAATCTTACTCTTTTCAAGCATATAAATGTATAATGCATTCTTTTGAAATTATTGATTCACATAAATGCTTTTGTTCAAATATTTTGTCATCATCAAAAAGGGGAAGATTGTTACTCCTAGAATGATTTTGATGATTACAAAGCAGATTGAAGGGATACAAATAATTTTAAATTGAAAAAGTCCTTATGCTCTTCAAGGGTAAAATCGTAATTTTTCTAAAATCCTGATTTGATAGTACCATTTGGTAGAACAAATGATTTGAAATCTATTGATAAAATTTCATTGTGTTTGGACTTATATTTTTAAAGTTATGAAGGTTTGAAGTGCATGAGTCGACTCATGAGTCAACTCATGACACTATGAGCTGATTGGCACGCAAAAATTACCCATGGCACGCTAGTTTTCTGGCTTGGCACGACCTGTGAGTCGACTCATGAGTTGACCCACAAGGCATGAGTCGACTCATGAGTCGACCCCTGCTGATTTGAGCCAAGAATTTCCAGAAAATCGTTCTCTGGTCTTTGCAACAGAGGTCGACTCATGAGTCGACCCCTGAAGCATGAGTCGACTCATGAGTCGACCCCTGCGACGGAAAATGTCAGCAACGACTATTTTTTTGCCCATTTTAATTGCCTTTTATGCTTCCTAAAATTGCTTTAACGGCTCTTTATCTGCCTAAATTATTTTCTCTTATTTTTAATGCTATAAAAAGGTTTCTAAAGGTAAAAGAAAATAAGAGGATCGAGATCAAAAGAGAAGATCAAATCGAAAGATCAAAAAGGAGAGATCAAACCTATATACGAGAGGATCCAAAATCTACATGAAAAAGCTTGAGATCAACGAAATACCCAAAAGAAAAAGAGAGAGGATCCACAACATACAAGAGAGATTGTGAAAGAGAAAAGCAAGAGCATTCAAAGAGAGGATCTTTCAAGCATATTGTTCAACCTTGATCAAGAGATCTTTCAAAGCCTTCAAGAAGCCTTCAATCAAAGATCATCCTCTTCTCAAACATTCATTCAAGCGTTCATCCACCTTGAGAAAATCCAAAAAGGGTTTCTTCATTTGAGTAAAGTGTTTTTATTGTTATATTCGCTCATTTAAGGAGCTGTTATTGTATAAATTTGTGCTCTAAACTATCTTAATATTTGTGAGTAATTGTTCTTATTTTTGAAGGGTTTTCAAAATAAGAGAAGGTTGATCCGAACCTGAAATCGGAGTATTTTGGGTTAGCTTGTACCCAGAAAACAAGTAGACTAGCTTGGGATAGCTAGTGTCGGAGTTTCCGACGGTTTGTATTCAGGTTGAATACAAGTATAGTGGATTAGAATTCTCAAGTAGGAGCTTGGGGAGTGGATGTAGGTGCAAGGTTGGCATCGAACCACTATAAATCCTTGTGTTTGTGGTGTGCTTTATTGTTTCTCTTTATTTCTTTATTATATCCTTGCATTCTTGCTTTAGGAAATTAATATTGATTTAAAGTCTTTGTTCTCATTCATCACAAGTAACTAATTAAGCCTAAAATTTTTAGAAACCCAATTCACCCCCCCTCTTGGGTTGCATAGCTGGGCAATAAGTGGTATCAGAGCCCGGTGCTCTAGCCCTTCTTTGATCTAACAATCAAAGAGCCAAAGATCTATGGCAACCCATGTCGGTACTTCTCTAGCCGAGGGGCAATCTACAAACCGACCTCCACTTTTCAATGGGTCTAATTACACCTATTGGAAAGCTTGGATGAAGATATTCATACAAGCACTCGACTATGATATGTGGAGTATCATAGTGAACGGTCCTCACACACCCACCAAGATTATAGATGGTGAGGAGTCAACCAAACCCGAGAAAGAATGGGATGAGGTTGATAAGAAATTGGCACAATTAAATGCCAAATCTATGAATGTTCTTTACTGTGCACTAGATGCAAATGAATTTAATCGCATTTCTACTTGTGCATCTGCTAAAGAAATATGGGATAGGTTAGAAGTAACCCATGAGGGAACTAGTCAAGTAAAAGAGTCTAAAATAAACATGCTTGTACATAAATATGAATTATTTAAAATAGAGCATGATGAGTCTATAACTGCTATGTTTACTCGTTTTACTGATATAATTAATGGTTTGAAGAGTCTTGGCAAATCTTATACTAACAGTGAGCTTGTAAGGAAGATTCTCAGGTCATTGCCTAGAACTTGGGAAGCCAAGGTGACTGCCATCCAAGAAGCAAAGGACTTGAACACTCTACCTCTAGAAGAGCTTCTTGGATCCTTGATGACTCATGAACTTAGCATGAAGCAACATCAAGAGGATGAAGTCAAAAAGAAAAGAACCATTGCCCTCAAATCCACAGCTTCGTCTGATTATGAACGGATGACTCTGAAGATGAAGAACAGGATGAAGAGATGGCACTCATCACCCGAAAATTTAAAAAGTTTTAAGAAAAAAGAAACAGGGGATGAGAAAGAAGATTCACAAAAGGAACAAAGCAAAGAGAAAGAGAAAGATCAACCCCTTATATGCTACGAGTGCAAGAAGCCGGGACATTTCAGATCCGAATGTCCACAACTGAAGAAAGGTCCAAAAAGTTCAAAAAGAAAGCAATGATGGCGACTTGGAGTGCGAGTGATGACTCAAGCTCCGACGAGGAGACCTCAACAGAACAAGCCAACCTGTGCCTGATGGCACACGAAAATGAGGTAACTTCTGAATCCACTAGTGATTTTACTTTTGAAGAATTGCATGAAGCTTCTATGATTCAATTGATGAATTAAAGAAACTAGGGAAGAAAAACAAAGAACTGAAATTGGAAAATCAGTCCTTAGTAAAACAAGCTGAAAACCTTTCAATTGAAAAATTCACATTGATTCAAGAAAATCAAAACTTTAAGGATGAAATTAACAAGCTGAAATCTATAGTAGATAAGTTCACCTTAAGTTCAAACAAACTAAATATGATCCTTGATAATCAGAAAGCTATAATGATAAGGCTGGACTTGGCTATAAACCCTGAAGAAACAAAAATTTTTGAAGGATATTTATGTAAATTATTCAAGTAACAAGTCGACAAATATTACTGTTTCAAGTGTGGAAGAATAGGACATAAATCATACACATGCTTAAACGAAAACAAACTATAAAGAAAATATGGGTTCCAAAAGGAACCATTTTGACTAACCAAAAAGGACCCAAGAAAGCTTGGGTACCTAAGACAGAAACTTGACCTTTGCTTGCAGGTGTGTCTAGCATCCCAAAAAGGAAACAGAAATGGTATCTTGACAGTGGATGCTCGAGACACATGACTGGTGATGAATCACAATTCATCACGCTTGATGCTAAGGATGGAGGGATGGTCACCTTTGGAGATAATGGCAAAGGAAAGATCATCGGGATAGGTAACATTGGTATCACTCCCTCCAAATACATTGAGAATGTTTTATTAGTTAAAGGTTTAAAGCATAACTTACTTAGCATTAGTCAATTCTGTGATAAAGGGTATAAATAGTTTTTGAATCATCTGTTGCATTGTGACTAGTCCCATTAACGATGGCATTAAATTTATAGGACATAGGCATGGCAATGTTTATATGGTAGATTTGAATGATTTAGCCAAATTAGACATGAATGCCTAGTATCCTTGAATGCTAAAGTTAATGAAACTAGTTGGCTGTGGCATCGTAGACTTGCACATATTAGCATGCATTCTCTTTCAAAATTAATTAAGAAAGATTTAGTTCTCGGTTTGCCAAAGCTGAATTTTGAAAAGGATAGAATTTGTGATGCATGCCAATTAGGAAAACAAACTAGAGTTTCATTTAAATCCAAAAATACTGTTTCAACTTCTAGACCTTTAGAGCTCTTACATATGGACTTATTTGGACCAACAAGAACCACTAGTCTAGGAGGAAAACGATATGGATTTGTAATAATAGATGATTACTCTCATTTTACTTGGGTTTTCTTTTTGGCTCACAAAAATGAAACTTTTCATATTTTCACTAAATTTCATCGAAAAGTCTCTAATGAAAAAGGGTTTTCAATTCAAAATATTAGAAGTGATCATGGAACTGAATTTGAAAATCAAGATTTTGAAAATTTTTGTGATGAAAATGGAATTGGCCATAACTTCTCTGCTCCTAGGACACCCCAACAGAATGGGGTAGTTGAAAGGAAAAACAGAACCTTAGAAGAAATGACCCGTACCATACTTTGTGAAAGCAACCTTCCAAGATATTTTTGGGCGGAAGCTATTAACACAGCATGTTACATTTTAAATCGTGCTTCAACTAGACAATTTTTAAAGAAAACCCCCTATGAACTTTGGAAAGGAAGAAAATCAAATATTGCATATTTTCATATTTTTGGTTGCCGATGTTTTGTATTAAATAATGGCAAAGAAAAACTTGGTAAATTTGATGCAAAATCAGATGAAGCAATCTTTCTAGGTTACTCCTCCACTAGTAAAGCATTTAGAGTGTTCAACAAAAGAACTTTAGTAGTTGAGGAGTCCATACATGTTGTCTTTGATGAATCTAACGATCTTCCTTCAAGGAAGAATGAGGGTGTTGATGATGCAGATCCACTAATAGAAGGTTTGAAGGAGATCACTCTGAAAGATTCAGCAACTCCAGAAGACACGGATCAAGAAGATGAACAAAATGAGAAAGGTGAAGAAACTCAAGAACAACCTCAAGGTACAAATGACCTACCCAAGGAATGGAGGTATGTTCACAACCACCCTAAGGAGTTAATAATTGGTGATCCTATGCATGGGGTAAAAACCCGTTCTTCACTTAGAGATGTAGTTAATCATTGTGCTTTTGTATCTCATCTTGAACCTAAAACTTTTGAAGAAGCTGAAAATGATCATAATTGGATTAATGCAATGCAAGAGGAACTTAATCAATTTGAAAGAAATAATGTTTGGACCCTAGTATCAAGACCTAAAAATTATTCAATAATTGGAACAAAATGGGTCTTTAGAAATAAATTAGATGAGCATGGAAATGTAATTAGAAATAAAGCAAGACTGGTTGCTAAGGGATATAATCAAGAAGAAGGAATTGATTTTGATGAAACCTTTGCACCTGTTGCTAGATTAGAAGCTATTAGACTTCTACTTGCATATGCTTGCTTTATGAAATTCAAGTTATTTCAAATGGATGTTAAAAGTGCATTTTTAAATGGATATATTGCTGAAGAAGTATATGTAGAACAACCCCCTGGATTTGAAAATCATGCTTTTCCTAATCATGTCTTTAGATTAAATAAAGCTTTATATGGATTAAAACAAGCACCTAGAGCATGGTATGAAAGGCTAAGCAAATTTCTACTAAATAATGGTTTTTCAAGAGGTAATGTAGATACAACCTTATTTATTAAAAGAAATCAAAATGATATGCTAGTTATACAAATTTATGTTGATGACATAATTTTTGGGTCTACTAATGAATCCCTTTGTCAAGACTTTGCTAAGCTTATGCAGGGGGAGTTCGAGATGAGCATGATGGGAGAACTCACCTTTTTCCTCGGACTCCAAATCAAACAATCAAAAGAGGAATCTCCATCACCCAAAGTAAGTACACCAAGAAATACTCAAAAGATTTGGAATGGAGAACTGCAAACCAATTGGCACACCAATGAGTCCCTCAAGTAAGCTTGACAAGGATGATGAAGGTAAAAGTGTAGACTTAAAATACTATAGAGGTATGATTGGCTCATTATTATATTTAACTGTAAGTAGGCCTGATATCATGTTTAGTGTTTGTTTATGTGCTAGATATCAATCTAATCCTAAAGAATCTCATTTGAATGCTGTTAAAAGAATCCTTAGATACTTAAGTGGTACTCAAACTCTAAGGTTATGGTACTCTAAGGACTCACAAATTGATTTATTAGGATATTCAGATGCTGATTTTGCTGGATGTAAATTAGATAGAAAAAGCACAAGTGGAACTTGCCAATTTCTTGGAGTTAACCTAATCTCATGGTTTAGCAAGAAACAAAATTCGGTGGCACTGTCTACGGCTGAGGCCGAATACATTGCAGCCGGAAGTTGTTGTGCTCAAATCTTGTGGATTAAGCAACAACTCGAAGACTTTGGAATCAAACTTAATGAAACACCAATAAGATGTGACAACACAAGTGCCATAAATCTATCTAAAAATCCAATTCAACACTCAAGATCCAAACATATTGAAATAAGACATCATTTCATAAGAGAACATGTTCAAAACAAAAATGTAATTCTTGAATATGTTTGCACTGAAAATCAATTAGCTGATATCTTTACAAAGGCCCTTAGTGAGGATAGATTCTGTGAAATTAGGAGAAATCTAAGAATTCTAGATCCATATGCCTAATTTTTTCTCTCAATTTCTAAGAATTGATATTCTTAGAGCTCAATTTCCAACATCTACCCTGGTCCAAAAGCTCAAATTTATCATTCTAAAAACTTATCATTAAGCAAAATTCCTTCTCCCAAAAGTTTGAATTTTTCTGGAATTTATTCGCATTTTTTCTGAATTTCTGAACTTCATGAGTCGACCCCCATGAGTCGACTCAATGGCAAACTTGTAAATCCCACCAACTTCCATCGGGTTCATTGTTTTTATACTGAATCCCTGTTCGTGAGACGACCCATCCGATCATCTTCCCTCCAAAAGCCATCCTCTCCACTTCCTTTTTTCTCCAAATCCAAGGATCAATTTCGAGGCAATTCTCCCTCCTTCTCTCCACCAAAAATCGCCTCCTTGGAAAAGGATTTTCTGTGCTTTCTCACATTGCTTGGCTCGGTTGGAACGTGCCCTAGCACTTTACCGATCTTCCAAAATCCACTTCTTTTCTCCACCAAAATCCTTCTTCACTCTCTTGTGATCCCTCCTCCACTCAATTCAAATCTCCTTGCATGCTACTATAGTAGATATGGCTCCAAAGATGAAGCTTCCCCAAAGAAGAAAGTCAATCCGTGAGACTGAAGAAATTGGCAGAAAGAAAAGGCAAGCTGGTCAGTCTTCCAGTGCTCCCACTCCAGTTTCAGTACCTGCTCAAGGTCCCCCTCAATCCTCAATAAGCCCCAGTAAGAACCCTCTTTCTGATAGAAAAGTAGAAACCGGAAAAAATATAGATTTTCGGTTCTTTGAGAAAGAAGGCTTTACTTTTGCAAGTAAAATTAAAAACCAAGGATGGGAACTCTACTGCTCCCTTAAGGAAGTCACCTATGTTGACCTAGTTAGAGAATTCTACCAGAACCTACATTATGGAAATGGGTCAGTGACTTCAACAGTCAAGGGAATTGATATCTGCTTGGATTCTAGGATATTGGGAGAAATACTTCAGTTGCCTAGTGAAGGATACTCATATATGGAACTCCCAATTAAAGAAGAGGGATCAGAATTATTTTAGGAGAAACCTATTCAGGAAGTTTAAACAAATTGGAAGCAAAGATTCTGTCCATTGAGATGAGGGTCTGCATCAGATGGTAACAAAGCTATTCTTTCCTAGAAGTGGTAGGCATGATCTACTGTCTGGCAGAGATGTATGTATCATGTTTCATGTCATCACTCAGACCCCCCTGAATCTCCCTGCACTTATGATAGAGGCCATGAGAGAAACTTTGAACAGATCCAAGGCACACTTGCCTTATGGTATGGCCCTTACTAGAGTATTTAGGAGGTTTGGAGTTAGCTGTGAGGGGGAGGCACCTACCAAGCTATCTCATGTGGATACTTTCAACCAACACAGCCTGCACAGAATGGGAATTACAAAGACTGATGGTGGTTGGATCAAGGGATCTGAAGAAAGAATTGAGGAAAGAGCTGAAACAAGAGCTGAAGACAGAACTGAAGGCAGAGGAGAAGAAGAAGGTCCATCTTCTCCTATACATGACTTCAGGACAGTATCACCAGATATCCAGTTCATTCCTGATACAGAGGCTGGCCCTTTTGAGTTTACTAGGATGCCCACACCAGTGTATCAACCAGAGACCAGAGCACATCCATCAGAGTTCAGACTGGCTGACGATCAGATAGAGCATATATCACAGCGTGTGGCTGCCTTGCTATCTAGTCAGTGGAGCAGTACTTCTTTTGCACTTGGAGCTACTTCTTCTGATCAGACCATTACTCCCCACATCTCCACTGTGATTCAGATGATATCAGATCAGTCCATTCGGATCCAGCAGCTTGAGGACACAGTCTGGAGATTGACTGGTAGAGTTTTAGACTTGCAGGGGCAAGTTCTTGCTTTGGCCCATCCCAAGCCACAGGAGTCAACTATTGAGGTCACAGACCTCACTGCAGAGGCTGGAAGGCTCAGAGGAGCACTAGAGGGAGGATATGAGTTACTGAGGAAAGA